>NW_021320048.1:427409-439048 GCF_001605985.2 Dendrobium catenatum
CAGAGCTAATATGAAACCTCAAATGCAGCGGAACAAAACATCTATTTTTTTTTCTTTCCACAAAACAATTATCTACAACTACAGACCATGGCTCAGACAGAAAGAAACAGAGCAGAAAAGAGCCATGTCGTACAAAAATCAAAAGTACAAAACAATACCTACGGATCAGACTCTGAAATCTATTCCTGGACCTCCTTCCCTTTCCCAGAACCTGAAAACCACCAGAAAACAAGAGTGAGCTCAACAGGCTCAGCAAAGCGACAAACCTCCAATCAAACTTCCAGAATTCTAAAACCAACACATCAGACCAAAATCCAATCAGAATTCGAACAGAATCGCTATATCCGAATCAGAACAGAATCAAATCAGAACTTATCGACATATATCAAATCAGAATCAGAGTTGTACGGATCAGATCAAATCAGAATACAAACAGAGCAGATTAAATCAACAGAATCAGAAATTCAGATCATATCGGAAACAGAACAGAATCGTGTCAAATTGTACAGAATCATATCATACAGGATCAGATCAATTCATATCGTATGGAAATCAGAATCAGATTTGCTTATAGAACAGATACGGAAATCAGAATCATATCAAATCAGATATCATATATTATTAATTCATAGCTAAATGCCCTGACACTTACGAATCTCTACGGATTCCGGCCTTATGCCTCCCTTCCCAGACACTGACAGATCTCTCGGATTCTGGCCCCTTATGCCTCCCTTTGTGCTCACGCACCAGAACAGATGTGCTTATAGCACCAGAAACAGAATTCATCGGATCCGAACAGAACTGATTTCAGAATTTCAGATTGAGCTCATTTCAGATTTCCCAGCACTACAACTGAATTTCTTAGGATCCAGGCCCCTTATATCTCTCTTTTTATAGCCTATACAGATAGCATATCAATTCAGAAGAAATCCGGACAAAATCAGAAATCACAAGAAAAATCGGCGCAGCTCACAACGGCTGTATAGCAGGATTTACACAATTTTTCCTGAAAAATCACAGAATACAAATTTGCACAGAATGTAGATAACAACATTACAAGACTTAATTCTACTGCTCAGAATTTTTAACTACAGAAGAAAAATCCAGTTGACGAAAACACCGTCGAATTAAAACTACCAGACAAAAAATCTCTATAGAAATATAATTCAAAATCGCACACTCGCCCACGTGCAACATCGCACATCTAACCTCAGCAAAGTTACGCGGGAAAAACTGAACCAATCAGAAAAATACGGACTAAAATCACGAATAAAATAAATTAATTCGGACAGAAAATACCGCCAAACACTACGGTTCTGAAAATTGAGAAAGGCGGAGTGTGGCTCTACCTTGCGTTACAGCAATTTCCTAACAGTCTCGTCGGACGAAACGCGGAGCCGCGTCTCTCGAAAATCAACTTTTCCTAAAAAAGCCTCAACTTTTTCTCTCATCGGCTGATATTTTCGTTAATTTGATTTTTATCTCTCTCAAAATGATGATTTCAGTTTTTAGCAATACACATATCGGCGGCCGACTCAATATACGTCCTGGACGATTCTTAAAGAAATCCCATCCTGGACGGTTCCCAGGGCGATTCTCAGGACGAAATCATGCACTGCAACTGAATCGGCGCTGGAGATGTCCCTATCGGCGCGAATCTTGGACACATTCTGGAGCGAATCCTCAACTGATCGTCCAGGGACGATCCCAGATCGTCCTGAACGATCCTGGAGCAAAAAACAGCATTTACATCTCCCCAACTTCAAAAAATGTCGTCCTCGACATTGTCCAATAAAAACTCAAGTCAAAATAAGTACGGGTACGACTTTCCTCATGTCTAACTCTTTCTCCCAAGTCGCTTCCCGTGCAGTTTCGGTTGCTTTCACTGGACTTTAACCATCGTAGATCCTCTTTATTTCGTAGCTTCGGATCGTACGACCAAATCAACTCTGGCTCTCCTTGTACGCCAGATTTCTCCTGAATCTCAACCTCATCATCGCAGACAACTTTCTTCCAGGAATTCTGATACCCAACTTCCTCAAAGTGGATTACGTGAAACACGTTATGCACGTCAGCCAGTCGAATCAGAAAGCAACAGTCGGTAAGCAGATTTTTCAATTCTCTTCCATGATTTCAAAAGGTCAATCGTACCTTGGACTAAGCTTGCTCACCTGGCGCAAATACTGCTCCACCCTCATCAGGGGCTGACTTTTTGACATACACAAAGTCATCAATTGAAACTCAACAAACCTCGTGCTTCTGATTTAATACTTCTTGGCTGTCGATCCTGCAGCCGCTTTCAATTTTCTTTTATCAACTGATCTTCTTAACCGTTTCCTCAATAAAGTGGACCCATTCCTGTCTATCTCGACCTCAGTCAAAAGTCAAAGGAGGTAGAGCACTTCCTGCCTAAGGCAGAGCTCGTAACGCGACAAATTTGAAACCACCTTAGATAGAAGAGGTCTTTGTGCCTTATTGATCATATCCTATTGATTCAAATCTCAAGGATTAGATGTAACTAAGAAGCGTATTGGCTCTGGCCATAACCGATATTTTGTGGTTCCATTTGGAAGTAAAACCACTCATTTTAGGGGGCCCTGGGTCATAACCATTTATCGTATGGTGTTATTTGGTGGAAAATTCACCGATTAGAGGACCCGTACCACATCCTTAATGGCAGGTATTAAACCCTATAATCACCCCAAAGAGAATAAACTTGATAAATTTGACTCAATGCGTATGTATATTACATTGGATCTCATCTCGCATACTGGTTTTCAAGGAAAGGACATGGAGCATATCAGAGGGAGTTATTTTGATGTTCTAATCAAAAAATCTTTCTTTTACAAGTCTACATTGAAAAAAGAGGGGGTCTTTCATACTACAAGATATATTATTTGCTACACAAATCAAGCTTGACATATTAAGGAGGATTAGAAAGTTCAAACATTTGCATTCTCTTCCCTCTTCTGATCAATGTCCTAATATGGATCACTATAGTACACTTATTAAAACATTCCAAGTTAAGAAGCCTACGACTATCTTGCATGTGAATTGATGGCTTGGGAATCATATTCAAGGTGGTTAGACATTTGATGCATGTTGAACACTTAAATGACTTAAGAAGGATCCTTTTGTTAGGTTGGGTCGACAACCTCCTCTAACTAAGTAGACCAGCTTAAATGTCTAACCTCCAGCATCGCCTTAGATTAAATATCATGAATAATAATGACAAAGCTTATAACTCTATTATTAAAAAAAAATTATTATAAGTCAAATGAAATAGAAAATCACTTTAATTTACCTTGTATATTTTGAGTGGATTTTCTATCCTAAATCACTGTAAAACTCCATAAATCCGGCTGAGCTTGCATCGTATCCCATAAAACTTGCTAGCCTTATTAACTCTCTTGTTATTAAAATGAAACTGAAAATGCTTTAGTGGGCACTACTCCAGTTTTTTTTTTAACTTGATGCTTATAGCTCCTTTCTACCACAGCTGGTGAAGGCTTCTGATTCCTCCAGTCCACACCGTCCCTCACTCCTCTTCCAATAAACGTTCGTCCAACTCCCTCATCTTCCCTGTCCGGTCACACCAAAACCTCTGAACTAAAATCTCACACACTACCAGCCACCACGTCTGAAAATCTCTCTATCCCTCAACTACTCAAGTGCAAGCCAAGCCTTCCTTTGTCAAAGCTGAATCGCAAGAGCCCACAAGGTCAAAACTACAGTTGTCTCTCAACCTGAAATTCCTCCTATAAATACTTTTTTTTTTTTTTGCACATGATTTGGCACCTTTCGGACTCCCAAAGTATACACAGTTACTTCCTTTATGATTATCTTCCTACTTTTATTATGGTTATTTTATTTAATTTCATATTGCTAATTTTACTTGAAATGAGAAAATTGATAAACGTGGAAGTAAAACTAAGTACGAGAGGTAAATGGAAAGTTTTGTGTGAGTAGAAAAATATATTTGAGAAGAATTTTTTTTGTCTATTAAAAAATTTTGTTTTCATCGGTGAATGAGGAATCTTTTATATTATGGAAAATTGTGTACATGAATTTTGGCTAATAGGCATTTGGAGAGGTGATAAATGGAAACAAAAATAGATTGAGGTTTTTATTTGGACAGAGTCTATTATTTGTGTGAGTAGAAAAAAAATATTTGAGAAGAATTTTTTATGTCTGGGTTAAAAATTTTTGTTTTCGTCAGTGAATGAGGAATCTTTTATATTAAGGAAAATTGTGTATATGCATTTTGGCTAATAGGCAATTTGAGAGGTGATGAATGAAAACAAAAATAGATTGAGGTTTTTATTTGGACAAAGTCTCTTAAAGTTTTCTATGGTAGTTTGAGTTATTTTAATTACAAATACGCATCTACAGATACATTAAAAAAATATGCATGTTGCACGTGTATACGAATGTGTGATTTCTTTATTTTAAGTCCCTTTCCAACCAATAGATTAAGGCTTCATTTGGGATTACTTTCTTTGTCACAATCTTTGATTAAGGTCATTTTTCTCGAAGGGAATATAGAAAATTTTTTGAGAAGTATGTTTTTAATTTTGAGAAGAATTATCTAAATGTCATTCAATTCTTTCATTGAAAGTTTTCCAATGCAAACACTTCTCTTAAATTTCAAAAGTAATCATTGGCCTCATAATTATTCGTAGTTGGTTTCATATATTGTTGATATACAAAATATCAATTTTATAACAATTTTTAAAAATTAAGATCATCATTAACTTGACGCACATCATGATATTACTACATCCTAAATAATTCTGTAAAAGTAGATTAAGGCTTCTTTTCAGTATTGGTATTTGCTCAGCCCAGTCGCTCACCGAATCCCCCTATCTCTCATGCTTCCCTCTCTTCATAAATTGCAAATTTTTCTTCCCCTTTTAAGACCTAAATTTCTATTTCATCATTTTCTATTTTCCCAGTATTTTCTTTACATACCTCAATTTATTCTTTGCCATTTTCATTTTGTCCAGGATGTGGCAATAAAGGTTCTCACATCAATTTTCACGTTGGTCCAAATCGATGTCCGGGATGATATGGTCACGGCATCTATCTACTTCAACAAATTGATATCCTAATAATAGTGGCTTCTTCTCTTGATAGATAGTTGTACGCTCTTATTCTTTTCGTTTTCTTCTACTTTACAGTGTTTATCTCAAATGCAAGTGTTTTTATAGTTAATGTATTTGTTTTCGTTAAATTTTTTTTTTTTTAATTTGTGTTTATTTTATGTTTTTTGTGTTTGATGCTATTACCCAAAGCTTTCTTGTTTCCTTAAATTAAATAATTTTATTAATTCAATTTTTAATAAGTTCAAATGTCATTTTAGTTTTCTATATAATATAATTTTGTAAAACAATTCCTCTCCCGTTTAAAAAGTTTCTTAGGGGATTGCTTTTCCTCTACCTAATTTTTATTGGTATGTTTCTTATTTCCAATTGATTTAAGATAATAATGTTACATATATATAGTACTATTAAGTGTCCTTTTGAATATCTCAGTACATCATCATGATCGTTACATTTTTTAATGCATAATAAATGTTAACTTAAGAAATAGTATTTGTCCATCTTATATTATATATACAAACAACTTAAAGTGTGTAGGAATTTCTATTCCTCTACTTCATCTCTTATTGTGATTATTGTGATATTTCCTATTTGCATATGACTAAAAGCATAAGAAGAAAGGAAAGGTATAATATTTTTTTCAACATCAGATTGCTCTCACTGCGCAACTCCTCATACATATTTCTTTTGTCGAATCCATCAACCCATCAGTTCGTTCGAAACATCCTTCGATTTTATGTAAGTTCGCTAAACCATTATCTATTATCTGAAATGAAAGATTTTTTATAATTAGTTTTTTTATTTCTTTAAATTATCTATAAATTTATTTTATTTTATTTATTTTATTTGCTTTGTGTTATTTGTGTTTGATGTTATTGTTTTTTTTTTTGGTCTATTTTTTTATTCTATTGTAAATTGTTGTGAGCTTTTTGGTGTTTGATATTACTCCCCAAAGCTTTCTTATTTTATAATTTACCTGAAAATAATTCATTTTAAATTGGATTCAGAATCATATTGGTTTTGGTTCACGGTTTTGGTTAATACTATAAGAAATTTTGTTATATATAGAGTTTTTTATATTTTTATAGATTTATCTATAGTTGGTTTGATTACTACCAAGCATAGGCTCGATGGTGGTCATCATGATGGGAAGTGGAGGAAAGTGGTGGAAGTTGGTATTCAAGTTTTTTTTTAAATCATGGTTTTAATGATGAGTTAAGATTTTTTGAATCCAACTTTTGGTGTCTACCTACAATGTTTTTTCACTCAACTCAATTTCAAGTTTTCAAACATTGTAGTTGAAAATAGGCGTTACTTGCTTCATAATTATTGTTTTCTTGTTGAATCATATATGTCCAATTAAATATCTTTTTAGGTATGCTTACAATGTTGTTTAACTTAAAATAATTCATTTAAATTTATAACAGCTTCTCCATTATCCCATATCCACCTAAAGTTTAAAAATGAAAAGAGTTTTCATTCTTCCTCACCGGGAAGGGCAATCAAAGCTATCAATTTAGCCATCTCTGACTTTCTCTCATGAATGTATGCAACTGTCTTAACATCTCCAATAGTTTCTCCTTAAATCTACACAACTATATTTTTTTTCTTTAACTGTTATTGTAAGAAGAAGCATTTTTAAAATCTTGATAGCTCTTTACCTCATGAGTTAGTTAGGCTCTTGGTATAATTCATTTATACAAATAAATGAAAATATTGGTTAGTTTGATTAAACATGAAATAAATATAATTAACAAAGATAAGACATGGTGAAAGTTAACACCCTAAGATATGACAACCACCACCAAAGACAGTTTGAGAAATCAAACCCATGAGACCTATACTTCCCCCACCATAAATCATATTTACCTTCATATAAACCTAAAGACAAAATGACATTTTATTAATAAATATCAAATTGCATAGAATGAATAGATCGTAAGAGCAATGAAGCTAAATTTAGTAAGTTTTCTTATTTCTTAATAGTTCTTTTCCAAGCTCATGAACAACATCATTGAAATAAGGCCTTTTTCTGGCTCTACAACCACAAAAAACACATCCTTCTAAACCTTTATGAGTCCTTATCACTTATTTCTTCAAATTTTGTTCTGCTGCTTTCTCCAATTTTTGGACATTACTTCCCAATGAATTTTCATCACTAGCAGGCTTAATCATATTAGAAATGTAAGTGATTAACTCCCAATCATGAGCTTAAGAATTCGAGTTTAGTTAAAATGCCATAATTTTAACTTAATTTTAAATTTATATTTTATGTGACTCTTTAAAGTCTATGATTATTTGTGGCATACTAAGTGTTGCGACCCCCATAACATTAACATAAAGTTAAGAGGGACACATGAAAATATAATACCACATAGATTAATTAAAAATATATGAAGGTGAAATAATAAGTGCCTGACCACAACAATATACCGAAATTTATTCTCTCTTCCATTCATGTACTTCCCTAAATGTATGGTAGGAAAACAAGACAAAACCTTTGCTTTTGTGCTTATTCAATTAGTGATTTTGTGCATATTTTTTTTTTCTTTATAATATGTTTTTATATGTTACGCATCCTGTTCTCAGCATATTTACTGCTATCTATTACTGCACCACTATATGACACAATTCACTCTTCTATTATTGCCAACCTTTTCATGGAACCCATTGCATACTTTATCTTTACATATACCATGTATTCTTTTGAGACCTCTCAACCTAAGCTTTGTTGTTTTTGGTATTGGGACCTTCCCAAATTTATTGATATATGATTCTATATTGGTTTTTCTGGATGGTTGACTTATTTTTTTCTCATTTTTAGTTATTTATTTGATCGGAATAATGATGATAAGTCTAATTATTTATCATTTAATTTTTTAACTATTTAATATGATTTGATTCTTTATAATTTATTTGCTAGAACTACTTTTTGACAAAGTAACTCATAGATATTTCTTATTAATAATTTTGACCTACCGGACTCTTAACATATTTTTTTGTTTGAACTCATATACTTCTGCAGTTTTATTTCTCAAGATGCTTCTTTTTGTTGCGCGCTCTATTTAAAGTTTTATTTCATTTGATTTCTCTTGTACATTCAAAATACTTCGCCCCTCTAACTTAGTCTGGCTTTAAGTTTAAAGAATGATAAATTAGATCTTATTAATGTCTTCTTTCTTGGGTTTATTGGTTTCGATTAGTTTGTCTCTTAGTATGTGGTCTGAGTTTAGCTTGTAGCTCTTTTCCATGTTCTTTCTTCTAAAGTATCTCACTTTATTTAGTAGTTAAAGTTGACTAAAATTATATGATTTGCATCTTTTAACATTATATGTAAGGCTTCTATTGTAACATTGTATTAATGTTGTTCTAATGAGCTTTTGTTAGGTTGAGTGCCATAAAATTTTTGCTCTCATATAAATTTATGTTTGTTTATATATATTTTTTGTATGTGGAACAAAGTGAGTTTAGGGTCTCTTTCTCATAGCTTTGCTTTTCAATCCACAATCACAATTATATTTTGTTCGGCTACTATTTTTTTATACTTTTCTCATTGTTTTCTATTTCATTGCAAGAAACTGCTTTTTTACAATCAACTTGCTCATATGTAGTAGCTTTATGAAACATTTGATGGGTGTTCTCACTTTCATAAGAGAATCAGGTTATGAAATCAAGCTATAGTATCTGAATTTTCTTGGCTTTGTAAATTCATTAAGCTTTTGATAAAGAAGTTTTTAATTATTTATATTTTATATATTTTTTAAAAAAATTCCTTATACAAAAATGCATTGTACATATTTCTTCTGATTATGGAATGATGAGCATTCTGATTGTGATTGCAATGTATTTCATTCTTTGATTAATGTTGTTCTTGTTTTCTTGTTATATGCTTTAGTGGGAATCAATCTTGTTGCTTGTCTGTGCAATTCACATCCTATTTTCCTTGAGGTACGTTTCTCATTTATATACTCCTGATACTAACATTATATCTTGCTTAAGACATGGCTCACTAAGAAATTAATATTTTGTCTTCATCTTACTTGTAATACCAAATAATATGTCATTTGTATTTTTCAATATAATCATTAGCAAAATCTTTCAATTGTTTAGATCTTGTTAACTTCTACCTTGAGGGTATTAATTTAAGTGCATTAAAAGAGAGAATATTGAAGTTTTTTTATTTGGGCTCTTTGTCAATATCTCACCAATCAGATGATAAATTCAATAATGTTTAATTTGTTTAACAACCACAAGTAAACCAACCTATTACTTTAAACAACTCTACTCATCCCATTTAACATTTATAAGTTTGCAGAATAATATTCCTGCACCTTATAATTATCATTATTACCCTTCGTATCTTTTTCTCTTTCCCCGGTGTCATAATTATCAGCATCAATGAGTCTAATAATTGTAAATTCACTTTTATATTGATAAAGAAAACAAAATAGTTAGGCCATTAAACAAAATAATGTTTTCAAGATAAAAATAATACATGATTTTTGAAATATAGTATAATAGGTAATCATGTATCATACCTTCAATGATATGCTATAAAATGTCTCTATCAAATGTAATTTTTGAAATATGACTATGGGTGGTTTGCATTTGGGAGTGATTGTTTGAACTATCCTCAAGTTATCATTTTATCACATTATATTAATACTTCAAATTATTCACATGGAAGAAAATACATTATGGATCATGCTTTATGTTACACAATATAACATAACAATTTAACTGAAACTAAATAAATTAAATATATTAGAATATGACTCTTAATTATTTATTATGATCATTAGGGCACTCTACATCAAAAAATGAATGAGAGTTGAGAAGTTGCAAACACTCTGATGCATCTTTAACGTAAAAAAAGCTAACAAACCTATGAAAACTTCATTAATACCATAACAATGGAAACTTTTGTATTATCTATTCAAGAAGATAGTAAGATAATGTGATTTACTATAAGAGTTCTAGATTCGCTCACCCTCAAACCATAATGTTCAAGTTATTATTCCTACAAATCACATGGTAGATAAGATTTAACTTATGCTCAACAAAACTAGTTTGCAAATAAATTATAAATCATTATAGTTCAATTCTTTTACTACAACTATTTTTTTTTATGTTCCTCTTTCAATTCCTTCAAACCAAACATAACCGTATTGGAAATGATAAATAAGTTAAATTTAATTTATTCTTAATCTTCTTTATTTATTTGATTGAGATTAATAAGTTAAATTTTGTTTTTCATTTTACAACAAACTCAATTTCCATGCTGGTGCTAAAACAACAAAAAAACATTAAAAAAGTCACCTGCAATACTATAAACCTCACAAAGAATTATCAGATTAATATAATCCATCATCATTTGCAAATCACATTTGAGTAATTATCACAATGTGTTTTCTTTTATTTATTTTTTTGAAATATGCAAATAGCTTTAAGAAAAAAGATCTAGATACAAGCTAAAGCAAAGGCTCGTATTCCGTCTTCAACAAAGAACTAAAAGATGAAGGGATGCCAGCAAAAGAGGAACTATCAAAACAAATGTTTCTCTAAAGCCAAAGTAGCCCAAAGGTCGGCTACTTTATTATAATCTCTAAGAAAATGGAGAAAAATTACCTTATTGAAGTCGGCCAAGAATAGAAGATCTTTATCTATTCGGTTGTAGCTTTGCCACTTAGCCTTATTCAAGGAATTTTTAATAAACTTGATAATGTTGAGTTTATCACCTTCAATTATTACTCCTTTATTATCAATCATCCAAGATTGAATGAACTTTCTAATTGACATCATAGCATCCATTTCAAGTTGAGGTATATCTCAATGAATTCTTCTTTCCCCAAAGGCAAGTAATAATCTTCCTTTGTAATCTCTAAAGATACCTCCAATTCTAACACTATTTGAAGTTAGGAGAGACGCATCAACATTAAACTTAATCCAACCTGGCGATGGAGGGTGCCATGTATTTTTGAGCTCCCTAAGGAGATTAGCACCCCAGCTATCTATAAATGGATTAGAGAGTTTAATAGCTGAAGAAAGAATGTTTGCTGCAATAACTGAGCCCAAACTTGCATTCCTCCCATGGGCAACTTCATTTATGTTCTTCCAACACAAGTACACTGCAGTGCAATATAAATTTACTATATTAGGAGAAAAAGCAATGATATTTTTCAACACTCTCAAACATTCATCAAAAGAGCCAAAAATAGGGATATAAAAACCCCACTCTTGAATTTTTCGTAAAACATCCAACAAATGCTTACACAGAACAACAACATGTTTAAAATTTTCCACATCCTGATAGCTTCTAACACATAAATCATGATTTGTAAGATTCCTATACTTCAAAAATTCCTTTTTTGGAATGGCAAATTTGCTCATCCACCACCAAAATAGCTCGAACTTTTAACCACTTTGAGAATCCCACATCTTCATATATACTGTCATCATATCTGTAAGCTTCATAAGCTCAAGCAGTAATGGGTTTTCTAGAAAGATGGCAAATCTCCTCCAAATAATCATCAGCAG
>NW_021320048.1:439148-485844 GCF_001605985.2 Dendrobium catenatum
AGCCTCAACTGAATTTGGATTTGAAAGAATTAAAGTGTAAAATCTCATTAAAGAAGCAATGTAACTCTTTACCTTCCAGCTTACATCACAAATGGGTTTTCACATAACAGTTTTTCATAAGCAAATGCATTATTCAACTAAGATTTACATGCATTACAGTTCAGAGAACAACTAAGCAGATATTCTAGATTAACAAACAGAGAGTTTTTTTATAAAAAGGAAAACATTGAAAGGTTCTTCAAGGCATCAAGAAAATATTAAAATTACTAAAAAAAAGTATCAATAACAACAGTTATGTAAACCTGTGTTAATTATGTTATTTCTCATATTGATAATAAATATAACATAATTGTTAAATAAATTAAAGAAATTAAGTACATTAATGGAACTAAAAAAATACATTAATAAAATTCCTTCAACTTTAACTCCTTGATAATTATCAGCCAATATAAGAGGATATAGACATCGTACCTATGATTACACTTTTTTTGATTAATTATATTAGAGTAGGTTAATGTATGGCTATCTTATGCATGCCCTGTAAGTAACACAAACCCTGTATATTAACCTCTCAAATTGATTAGGTCAATAAGATTATGAAAGAAAAATTTTTAGAAATCCTATTTACCTAAATGCACATGTTTTTTTTATCTACGTAGAGTTAGTTTACTTACTACAATCTGTGTAGTTACCATTTAAAAAATATAATTAATCACCCACATATTATTATGATATTCTCTCCTTATATCGCATTATGTCTCCTATGATATAAAATAATTTTTTTTATTTAATTAATGATGACATAAATTTGTTTTATTTCTTACTAATGCATTAACTGTTGTTGCATATTGCATACTTTTGTCTTTGAACAAGGCAAACACTATTAACATCTGAATTTGTCTTTTATTTGATAATTTTACTTATTAAATACATTTTCTAATAGTTGGATCAGTTTTGAGAAACATATTATTATGCAAGAAATATATATTGATCTCTAATGCATTATTCTAATTCTACTATTTTCATTTTTCAAATGTCCATATAGCAATTTTTATTCATTATTTTGAGATCTTATCCAAATTACATTGTGGTTATAAAATTAGTTAATTCAACTTCAAAATTTATTTAAACTTTGGTTGTTGTTATAACTTGTACTCATGAAGATATGAAATGTTATGAATCATGGCCTCAAGTTAAAGTATCATAATTAAAATTTTATTTATTTATTTAATTCATGATGATAATAATTTGTTTTTTTTTCTTTTAATATATTAATTGTTGATGTAAGATTGCATACTTCTCTTTGTGAACAAGGTGAACAAATTATATGTTTGTGAGTTTGTCTTATACTCAGATAATTTTATTTAATAAAAAAATAAATAATGTGGAATAATGTTTCATAAATTAATTAAAATATGTTTAAGAATAGAAATACCATTTTTAAAAAAAGTTTATCATTCTTTTATTTAGCATATGGCAAGAAGAATATTAATATCATCTTTAAAACGGAACATAACATTCTTCAATGAATATCCAAAAAAGCGAGAATGAGTTTTATAAAATTCATCAGTTTCTAAAGCTGAATATAACAAGCTATAATATCTATATTATCTTGAAAAGATAATAATAATATTCTACAAGTTCTATCAAAATTAGAAATGAATTTTAAAAATATCTACATTCCCAAAAGATCTTCCCTTGTTTATATGAATAAAAACATGGTTTATTTTAGTCCTGGGGTCTCAAATCCCTATAGAGGCAAGACCCTTATAGTTAATTACATCCTTAGGAGCAGAACCTCCTAAGAAAAAACTCTCGATTTAAGTAGTGATTTCATAACACCTTTTACTAAAAAAGCAAAAACAAGAACAGAAGTAGAAAGCTTTTCCAAGGTGAAACTCAATAAACTTGACATTTATTAGCGAGTCAAACGATAAAAGTAGGAGGCGATTCTGGGTAAGCTCCAGTGGCAACCTTAGTCTATCTAGTTGGCTTATATTTAAGAGAAGATTTATGTTCTTTAAGTTGACATTTTATTAGAAGAAAATTTGCGGATTATTCATTCCCGCGAGGAGGTGAGGACTTAAGATACTAAAAAAGAATCATGCCTCAGAACCTAAATCTAATTTGGGGTTACTATAAAATAGTAACCCGAACCTAATCTAATGAAAGTGCAAAATCTGACTTACCCTGGCCTGGATTGGGCAAGCCAGCTAACCACCTAGGCGCTGAAAACCATGTGTCACAGTCTCTTATCAAAGATGGTAGCGACGTTGTTTTAAGTTTTAACGAATTGGGGAACCGACATCTAAAGAGATAGACCCTTAATTGCCCCTTAACTTATGTAGGGTGAAAAAATGTCTAGCAAATGCGCCAATTTAAATTTTAGACTCTTTTTTAATTTATATCTAATGCAAGATGCATGCTTAATTGACTTGAATGCATAAAAATGAATATGAAGCAGTTTTAAAAATTAGGCTTAGAAAATAAGTTTTTTCCTAGAGATTGCACAACTTTCCCCTGTGGAACAATAACTACACCCTCATAGGTCAAGTGGTCTGTCAGAACCCGCTAAGCGGGAAGTGATCCAACCTAACGAGGTAAGAAAAGTATTAAATATGCTTATGCTGACTCTCGGCAGTCCCGAGCTAACTTTCTTAAGATCATTAGATACTATGTGACCTAAATTTATTTTATTCTAAATTACAAGGAGAAGAATTTATACGTAAACCTTACGAAAAAAAAATCTCTCTATTCGTATATCCAGACTAAAATAAAAAACACGCATGAACAAGAGTCCTACAAAAATTCAACTACACAAACAATATAAGCCAACAAATTAAATCTAATCCAAAAATATAATGTACAATGTCCAATGTCCCATATACACCCAGAATTTGCAGAAAAAGTAAAAAGTGGCCGGCACCACTAACAACAAACCCTGGATTCTATAATCCTAAAAGATGACGCAAGTGATTTTAGGAAATGAGAATATATTCTTCTGTATTCTTCATTTCTTCGTCTTTCTTTCTTCAACTCTTGTTCTATCTTTTCTTCTGTCTACGAGCTTCTCGAGTCCGCCGGGTTCTAAGATATCAAAATGAAAAGAAACTCATCCCTAAGAGGTATTTTTCATTGTTCTATTTGGATGCTTAAAATCATCCTTAATTTAGCTTTCCAAATAAAGAGAATAATCCTTAAGGTATAATTCTCCTTTCTTTGGATTCCAAATTGGAATGTTGATATTCCACTTTCCCAAAATCACTTTCACATTTTCCAAACACATTTACATTACATTACAATTACACAGAAATAGAAGAAAAATCTAGTTCCACCTAAAGGGTTATCCTAAAGCAATTATAAAAAAATCATCCACGCAGTTTAAATATTTTGCCAATTTGAATTAAAACTCCCCAGCCAACACTTGGCCACACTCTTATTTGGGGCTTAAGCAGCTGAACACCTGTAGCATATATACATAATATAATTATTATTAATTAGCCCCCTTTACTTCCCTGCACGAGTTGCCCACATGCAGAAAAATTTTTGTTAACAAACCAGAATTGCTCCTAAACCTATGGGTAATCTAATTCGTTTCAAAATAAATCACATACAGAGAGCTGCAATAAAAGTAAATAGACAAACATTTAGCCAATGAATTTACAATCCAAACATGCATATTTGCAAAGCCGAGAAAGTACCGTCACAATTGCAGTTAAAAATTAAACACCGGCCTAACCTAAAACTAGAGTCGTATTATCCTAGCAAACATATCTAAGGCTGTGTAGTAAGCTGTGAGGTTTTAATATGTCTTAGATCAATTATTGGCTAAAAGGTTTCTAATTGATTTAAAATTTTTAATTGAAAATATTCACTATTCTAAGGTAAGGGTGTTCACAAAGTTTTCTATGTTATATGTTATCTATCATAAAATGTCATGCATCTTAAGTCTAGATTTTCTAAGAAAAAACCATCGTCCTTAATTTAATGTCCTTTAAGTGTCACTACTGTTATATAGATTGAAAATTTGTATTACTAAAACCCTTAGACATTGGTGCGTATAAAAAGGATTTAAGGATCTAAAATAAAACAAAAAGTAATTCCTAATTAAATTGAGTTACTACAGGGACCTAAATGGAAGGGTTCGTGCAAACCACTTCAAGGGCCCCCTAAAGGTTTTTCTAAGTTTAGAATACTCACAGTCACCGGGGAGCTACGACCCGGTGGTTTCGCCGCGTAAGCACCCTACCCCGGTTGGATAGAGCCGACTGCACGTCCATTAGTTCCTTGTCCTTTGTTCCCTCGATCGCGGTTACCGTTCCATCACAGTTCATTGGCAAGTAAAGAGAAGAAAGCAGGGATTACAAAAAGCACTTTTTAATAAATAATAATTAAATAAAAAAATTACCTGAAAATAAAAATTTACCTTTCCTTCGGCTTGAATACTGCGTTTGTTGACTTAGCTTTTGGAACCTTCTCATTTTTGAAAGTATATTTTATATCTATCTAATATTTACCCCGAAGCGACATGAAAAAGAAAAGTAGGTAAGGGAAAGAGATTTTTGCTTTCTTCAAAACTATATATTCCATAACATTATACTTTCACTTTTCAAAAACTCACAGAAATTTAACAAAAACAAAATACTCATCTTTCAAACATAAAACCTTTCCACCTTTCCAAATCACCACCAAAATTCTACTTTTGCTTTTTAAACCAAACTCACATACTTCCAAAAATTCACCACCTCCACCATTCCCCACTACAAAATTATCTTTTAAGCATATTACATTCCAACTTTTTACAATTCATACCCTTTCACTTTTATCTTAAATCATACTATCACTTTTTTTAAAGTACACACTAAAACTTTTCATTTTGTTAACAAAACACCTTTTCACTTTTCTACTACAAAACATACCTTAATCTAAACTTTTACAACATTCACCCTCACTATTCACATTTCACACTTTTGGCTTTTTCAAAGCATCAATACGTTTTCAAAACAAACACAAGTTTCAGTTTTCCAAAAACATTTACACAATATTCACCTTTACACAAATTACATCTTCACCTTTCAAAAAACATAAAACTCGTTTCTTTTTTTCCACTTTAAACAAAACACAATTTGCTTTCCTTAAAATCTCATAATTTAATTCTTAAATTAAATATACTTCTCTTCTTAACAAACCAAATTGCTATTATTATAAAAATAAATAAAAGGCAAAGGCTTATACAAAGCCTTATGCCCTTCCACTTGAGAATATAAACATTAAATTTTGAAAATTGACAAGAAGACTAAATTAACCCTCATTACTCTCATAATCTTACAAAGAACGTGCCACGTTTAAGATAATTCAAAACTACTTAACTCCCTCAAAATAAAAATAATAGAAAATATCATAAGAAATCAAGTGAGATAAGCAATGTATCTATAATTTCCATAAGCACGTTTAACTAGTCATCTATTATCTTGCACTATCCACTAAACTTAAAGAGATAACAAAGAGATAAAATTGGAGGAAGAAATAAACGTTAAGCCAACAAGCTTTTCAGGAAAATAAAATTGATCATAATCGATTGAAATTGTGAACTATATTAAAAAACAGCATCATTGAAAAGTATTTCTCCCATATTTTCAAATAAAGTGTATAATATCATACCATGACAAAAGAAAACCACATCCATTTATAATCTAAATAAAATTATTCAAGGGTAATAATATAAAACCATATAAATATCCCTTTATCATTTATTATGAACAAAAATTTCAACCTATTTGAATCCAGAAAAATTTCATTCAGGTAGACCAAATCTCAGTGTTCAACAACCCACTTTCAAAGAGAGAAAACACCTTAGATCTCATTAGAGAAAAAGTCCTCAACAAAGAAAATAATCCTGAGAATTAACTGAAGTAAAATCTAAAAAGAAAGAAGAAGGATATTAGTAATGAGAGAGGTGACCTGATTTTTTTTCACCAAACGAGGCAAAGGAGCGGAGGTTTCGTTTGGCTTCCCAGCAGTTGATCGTCAAGAAATATGAGAGAGGAGGTTCTCGCTTCGGCTAGGGGCTGCGCACGAGAGCGTCGGAGAGGCTGGAGGCATCTTCAGAAACTACTTGTGAACTGGCAGAAACCGAGAGTGGGTAGGCGAGCCTTGGTTTTTTCGCGAACTTGGGGAAAATCAACGACGCGGGCTAAGGCTTTGTGCGAATAAAAGAAAGATGACTAGAGCGAAATGATGAGAGGGAGATCGGGAATTGGAGTTTTCGCCGAACTTCCTGCGAGAGGATCGTGGAGGAGGCGGTTTGCGAACTACAGAGAGGCTGATAGAGCGCAGGCTGGACGAGGGTTGTTTCATGCGTATGAAGAGTGCGGATTAAGAGGCATATAGGGGAGTTGTTTGGCTTCTATAGCATGGAAAAAGAGAGTTGGTGGGAGAGGCATTGGGATGGGTTAATTTCAATTGAGAATTGGCAGGAAGCAGTTGGGAGCCAGTTTGTGTGTGCGATAAGGAGAAGGATCTGTTTGTGTGGCTTGGTTTGAGTCGCTGATCAAATTCGAAATCATTTCTAATTAATAAAACGTGGCTAAGGATTGCATCCAATCTTTAACGAGGCGATTTTAGGAGTTGATTCTAATTGAATCGCAAAGAAAATAAATTAGAATTTATTAGCAAAATTTAGTGTATATTGATTTGTCATAATTGAAATTTATCCCTATGATATATCAAATTGATTGAAAATAAATTAGATTGAGTGATCGACGTCGGATGAATCATAAATCGAGCTGATTGAGTTCATTTGGAGTTGAATGATTGAAGTTAATTTTGATTTTCGAATGAGTGACAGACCGAGTCATGCTAACGTCACGTGGGTGGACCACCTAATGGATAACCTCATGGATGACGTCTAAGCTAAGTTAAACTTACAAGACATAGCCTAGAGTGTGAATTCTAGCGGAAAATAACCTCGAATAAAGGAGGTCAACAAACACCCAAGATAGACCTGACCTAGCAACACAATATTTTTTAGGGCTAAATTATAAGATTTAAAGATAATTATAAAGAATGTCAATTTTTGGTACTATAGCTAACCGTATATATGTATTGAATTTAAAAAAAGATGGACTTCCAAAATGCTCCCTTTTTGAATTATCTTCCAATACTATTATTTAAGATAATAGTCTCTGAATATAGTTTGATAGAATTATATCTGTAGAATTACCAGTCCTTCAAAATATAAGAGTCTACATGAGTATGTTGTAAACATATGTTGCATAGGTCCCTATGCAACTTCTAAACAAAAAAATATATGCTTGAACGAAAAAAAGGATTATGTAAGATTAAATATCCAACATCTTCTTTAAATCAAACTTATAAATTTGGATGAATGACTCATATAAAATTTATGAAAAGCAAGACAAGATGCCATCAAAGGTAAAAGTAAGAAATATTTCTTAGATAATTGTGTAGTTCCTTACAATCCAAATCTATCACAAGATATAATTGTCACATAAATGTTTGAGATATGTTCTAGTATCAAAAATGAAGTTATATTTATAAGGACATATAAAATTTCCAGTGTATTTTCACATAAAAATTAGAGAATGAAAGATTTGATGAAATTCAATAATATCAATGCATGGCAGATGGTATCAACACCAGAAGCACTATGCATGTATACTAGAGATATATTCTTATATATCAGATCCTTAAATGGTGCATAATATCTAATGCCAAATGCCTCAGACAATTATTTGTATATTCTCTTATTCTACTACGAACAACTAATTCTCTTTAATTATGGAATGATTTACTACATGGATCATGATTATCAAAGCATTAAAGATATTTCTTATTGCATGCTTGTTGTGTCAAAAAAAATATTAGATATTAACTTATTCTTGAAGAGAATGGAAAAGTCCAGTAGATGATTTTGACTTTGCCTGAATTGCCCACATGTTGAAATCTCTCTCTTTCTCGAAAATCAACTTTTCCCAAAAAGCCCTTGACTTTCTCTCTCCTTGGCTGATATTTTCGTTAATTTTGATTTTTCTCTCTCTTCAAAATGACTGATTTCAGCTTTATAATACACAGATCGGCCCGGCCGATCGTAATATCGTCCTGGGACGATCTGAACAAAATCCATCGTCCTGGACGGTTCCCAGGGCGATTCTCAGTACGAAATCATGCACTGAACCGATTGGCCTGGACGATGTCCCTATCGGCCCGGCCGATACCTACAGGAAAATCACCTGGAGCAATCTGGACACATTCTGGAGCGAATCCTCAACTGATCGTCCCAGGACGATCCCAGATCTGGGATCGTCCTGGACGATCCTGGAGCAAAATCAACACTTTACAATAATTGCCAACAAGATTTCATATACAGCTCCAACAAAAAGAATCTAAATATGTTCATGGTCCAATCCAACATCATCATTCAAATAAAACTAAAATTAGAAAAATAACTCAAAGCTACTTCTTTCTTTCTTTCTTTTTTAAACACACATAATGCAAATCCATCTCGCATTTGTACAACTCGATCTCAAAGGTTGAAACACACATTGAGCAAAAAGGGACGATTACTATGAAAGACCCCTATTTGTGGGAGAAATATCGAGCTGCTTTCCTCTAAGATTTCAGGTGGTTATACTGTTTTCATACATGCATGTATAATTTTCAATTGGTGGAATGATAGTGGATGGTTTTGTTTTATAAGATGTGAGTAAAGTAAGAAGTTTCGGATTGTCTGGTTTTGTGGTTCTTTCTTTCCTCCCAAAAGTTGTTTATTATTAAACTTGGATGAATATTTATGTTTGTTGATCTGATCAAATTCATCTTGTTTGTAAAGGAGGCTTTTGTGGATTCCAACTGTGATGAAAGCCTTATTTTTGAGATGCTGGATTTTAAAAAAGTGACCGAAGATGATTCAAGTGTTGTTTGGTTTTTACAGTACATCGCTCGTGAACAAGATGAAGAAGAAAGCACGGTAAGCAGTGTGATGATGTTTTTTTTTCCATACTTAAAATACTATTTGTGCAGACAATCGTAATTTTTTTTAGAATTTTCCTTGGAAGAAATGTGTTTTGGCTTCTTGGATGCTTTCTTATTTTTTATTGACTGTCCAATGTGTCTTTTAATGACATGAAGCATTTTAGGGAAGTTAAGGAATGAAATTTGCAGTATAACTATGAGATTTATCTTGACAGTAAGTTTTGGTTTTGGTTTATTTTATTAATATGGCCTGTCTCTAGGGAAGCCTTGCTCCAATAGGAATTAATAATGCAAGAAATGCTGTTTTGATGTGTATATCTGATTTGAAGATTGTTTGGGCAAAATTTTATGGTGGAAAACAATATCGACTTAATTTGAAATGCTGGAGAAGTCAATATGGTTTTGCAACTTAATGTTTTTATTTCCAAAGGGAAAGTTTGCTACAAGGTAGTTATCATATTTCATACAATATATAATGATTACTTTATGAGGTTGTCATATGACTATTTCCTGTAGACAAAGTAGGTGGGAAAAGAATGGCAAGAAATGGTCACATGGATCAGGTTAGAAGCACTATAAAATTTATCAGTAGGCAATTTGTGAGTTGAGTTCGCATGTCCTTTGAGAATTCTTACGTTTTATTTTTTTTTTTGGATTTTTACCGATTGTTGCTTAACATTTAATGCACCAAATCCTTCCTTATTGGACATAACACATTACTGAGCACAGAGCATCAAAGGGAGAAGTATTCTTAAATTCTGAATGGGCTAAGGATGATGTTGATTATTAAGTATCAATGCTATTCTTTTTTATTCACACTGGAAATCTTTTGCTACCATAGAGGAAACCAAAGTTGGCATTATGCTATATTTACCTAGAACTAAGCATCCATCATATAAGGATTTGAAAATGTTTCCAAAATAGTATTTCAACTGGGGTGTTAAATAGCTTTTATTTATTTGTCATGCTTCAATGGTTACCATGCCATGATTTTGGCTTTTTGTGGGGAAACATCAGCAGTTGTATGCTATAATTTTATTTCCATGAACATTCATTTGGAGATTTAACTATGGTAGTCGTGTGAAAATTCTTGATCTATATTTTAATTGACTTGGGTTTCATATTGTTTCCTATGCAGTGCTGCTCATTGTTTTCCAAAGGAAATAACATATTATTGAACATAATGCTGTTATTAACATGAATAAATGAAGAAAGATTTACAAGTTCCAAGTATTTTGGACAATGATGTTGTTGATTATCAAGCATAATTATTTGCACTCATCAGGAGTCAGTTCCGATGATGATATATTGAGCTAAGTGTAAATAGTTAGGTTGAGGTTAATGATGCTAATGATGAGTGTACCTCTTGACATTGTTTAGGAATTTCTTCTTCCCACTGAGGAAACCAAATTTTATAACAAAGCATGGTTTATTTTTATTCTATCCGTTTGACAAGATAGGGATCGAGAAAAGATCAGTTGCCAGTTTAATAAAAGATTTATCCTGCTAATTCTTTTGTTTATTGAATGCTCTGACTTTTTTCCTGTATTTCTTGTGGAACACTATTTTGTTTGTTGATTTTGTGCTTCTCATTTTTTATATGAAAAAAACTGTTTTCCCTTCTAAGGTGGACTCCAGACTGTTGTCATAGTGATAGTGATGGTAATGATTTTATTGATTTAGCCTCTATAAAAGCTTCCTTACATACTCTCAATATTCTACCCGTTAAATAATAAGAATTACTATTAATGTATATCTCATCAGCTTCTTGTTCATGAGTAAATCATACAACGCATCATCGTATTATGTATGCATATTAAATCTTTACTCATGGTAGTACGTATGAATAAGCTAATTTCATTTAATTTTGTCATTTTCTGTATGCATTTGTGGTGCTTAAACATTTCCATACCCCTGATTAGCATACAATTATATCTAATCCTTATTTTTTGAAAGTGGATAATCCACTAACAAAAAGGAAATTTGCAATATCCTTAAATTACCTTGTCAAAATTTATCTTCTGTGAGCCAAGCTAATTCATTAAGACAAAGACTTCAGCGTAAGCTCTTTTTCTATCCACAGCAGGTCCAAGATAACTCAGGAATAACAGAAGTAGCTTGTTTACAATATAGAGATGCTTCTGTAATATATATAATAGCAGTTGGTCAAATAGTAAATATGTTGGCTTTCATCCCATTTACTATTTGCTGCAGATGTCACCTTTTGTTCTTATTTCATGCCAAACACATTTTCGATAAATAGTTTATATAAAGGATTTGTTATTTATAATTTAGCAGCTATTGCATTAAGAGATAATTTTTTTCTCTGATTGTCATGATTAATTTTGATAAATAAGTATTTCTAATATATATATATATATATATATATATATATATATAACCTATTTTTAATCCAGTATTTCTTCCATAAAATAAGAGTTTTTCTTTTAAATTTACCCTTTTCCTTTTAAATACTCAACGTTATCCATATCGCGTTCCAACTTAATTGTTTTTATTTATAGGAATTGTCTTTGGAGTTATTAAAGTTTATCTGCTATTGATGTGTAATGATAATATTTTCTTTGTTTTCTTTTGTATGGTTCCAGACTATTTCTAAGGACAACCAAGGAATGGAAGCACCAAAAAGTGTGCGGGTAAGTTTGTTGGTTTTATTTTGGAAAACTCGTGTGAGGATTTGTATTAAGATCTCTTCCTATACAGGTTTATTTGAGAAACTTCTCAAGGAAGTTGGCACTGATGTGCTTATTACTGCATATGAGCAAATTTTAAAAAAGTAAGGCTCAACCTTATTTTATGTTTATTTGAGATTTGTTTAATCGGCCCCTATTTATTAATTGCCTACCTAGCTAATATGAAATCGGGCATAAAATCCATATGTTGCTTCACTCCATAAAACATGTAGTCATAGAGTTTCCAGGAGGAACTAGCTTTAGTATTTATCTATCAATTATGTAATTTTTTTTATTCTTGGCATGTACATTCTCATTGTTAAGATAGATATGCAAAAGAGTTTCCGCTCACAATATGGCTTTATTAGGGATCAACATTAAGACATTTTATATTTTGATTATTGTGATGTTTGATTCGTCCTTCCTTTTATAATCCTAGGTTCAGCTAGAAATATCTTCTCCTACTCGCCACCTTCCTTTTAGTGGCATTGCATGTTTAAAAACGATATTCAGAACTAGGGCCTTATATTGTATACTTTTCATTCAACTCGCATAATTATGCTTGGCTATACCTATTTTTATTAATGTAATGCCAAAGAAATGGGTGAAAGTTTTAAAGATAAGAATCGTAGAATTATTAGAACAATGGCAAACTTCAAGATATACAATTTAAGCTGTGATCATTATTTGTTAAGGATATGTAAAACCTCCATGTGGCGTGTTTCAAGTAATTTTTTTGGATTGCTTATATAAATGAGTTGTAAGTAGATGAGACAACTTGGAGAGTTAAATGAAAGTGGTATATAAACGAATCTTAATAGTACTATGCAATAAAAGAATATCATAAAAATGCATATAAATTGATAAAACTTAACAAGTTGTCATTTTATATCGATCTGAGTAGTGGAAAAAGAAATTGTTTTTAGCTATGCTTAGTAGGACAGCTATGAGATTGTAAAGAAGGATTTGTGGTTAAACGTAGGAGTTGAGTTGGAAAAGAGTTTTATTAGAGGGATCTGGGAAGAAAATTTATTAAAGATTACATGATGTAATAAATTAGGTGTTTTGGGAATACATGATAGAATGTAGACGATGCGCTAATAAGAGTAGTAGATTAAAATTGAAATTATTATGGAAGATAATAGGAAAAGACATCATGATTGAATTAAGCAAAACAAATTTATGCAAAATAGAGTTTGCAACTCACGTGGTGCTCAATAGAAATAGATGAAAGATGAGAATTCATAATACTAACCCGAAATGGTTGGTTAAATTTAATTATGTTGATAGCAGTTACTGACTTGTAATTTGGTGTTCAAAAGGATTTGCAAAAGAAAACAAAAAGGAGTAAAAGGTTTTATGTTATGGTTGTAGTTCATCTTTTGTTTGCACGTATGGAAGCAAAATACATTATTGAAGGGAGAAATTTTTATGTGCGGAGTTCGGATGCAGAGATATGTCCGAACATTCACTTAAAATTTGACACATGGAGTGCACTTTGGTTGCACCTTTTTTGTGATTTTTTCTTGCGCTTTACCCGCGCTTTACATGTGCTTTAGTTGCACTTTGACTATTCTTTTGTTGCGTTTTTTTGTTGCGGTTTGATTGTGCTTTACCTTCGCTTTGGCCACACTTTTGGTGCGCTTGGCTTAAAGTTTCGCGGGCACATTAAATATATAAAGTAAAAAATAAATCCAATTGAATATTAACGTGTCCAATCCACGTGTCAACATTTTATTGGAGTCCGGACATATCCCTACGTTCGGACATCACACCTAATAATTTCTCCTGTGTAAGACAGTTTTTACTTTACTTTGATTTGCAGATCACTATCATACTTCGATTTGGCCATATTTTTTTTTATGCTTTTTTAGGCATTTGTATGATAAGAACTAGCTTTGTACAATCATATCTATTAAAATCCTATAGCTATAAGAAAATTGTTATAAACATTACAGTTGTAAAAAAATCTATTTATTGACAATATTTTTAGAACTTTTTACAAATAGCTACAATCG
Organism: Dendrobium catenatum; assembly: GCF_001605985.2. Classification (NCBI taxonomy): domain Eukaryota; kingdom Viridiplantae; phylum Streptophyta; class Magnoliopsida; order Asparagales; family Orchidaceae; genus Dendrobium; species Dendrobium catenatum. The sequence goes on from NW_021320048.1 coordinate 452,851, forward strand.
ACCACAAATGGACATATAGTTTTATATTTAAAATTATTGTGAAATACATCAGCTTATCATCATTGTCTTTATTATCATCTTCTAAACTAATAGTGGGTTGAATTTTTATATGTTTTTTTAATTTTCCTACTATTTATTTTTACTTATGTCATTTTCTCTATATTTCACACTATATATCACACTCTATCTCCCTCTCTCTATCACACAGACACACAGACACACACTCACCCTTCATCTCTATCATGCTCTCTCATCATCTCTCCCTTCCATCTATCTATTGCTTCTCTCTCACCTTCGTATCACACTTTCTCTCTCCATATCTATCCCTTATCTCTCACCCTCTCACTCTCTCTATCTCTTTCTTTCCCTTCTCACTCTCCTCTTTCTCTCTCTCTCTCTCTCAATCTCTCGCTACCTTTCTTTATGTTTCCCTCATCTCTCTCTCTCTCTCTCTCTCTCTCTCCCTCTCTCTCTCTCCCTCCCTCTCTCAATGTCTCTTTATCTCACTTTCTCTCTCCCACTCCCCCTCTCTCTCTCTCTCACATTTTTTTCTATCTATCTCTCTCTCTCTCTCTCTCTCCCATATCTCTCCATCTCTCTTTCTCTATCTCAATATCACTCTCTCTCGCTGCATCTCTTTATCCCTCTTTATCCATTTACCTCCCTCTCTCAATTACTTTCTCTTGCATCCAACAAATAAAATTTGTACTTTCTCTATCTCTCTCCCCTCTCTCACCCTCTCACCTTCTACCTTTCCCTGTCTTTACTTGCTATATCTCTCTGAAGTAGATGGGTGGCCACTTGCGGATAGAAGAAAGAGATAAGAAGCCCGAGACGAAGTCGAAGAGAGGACATGCTCGCAAGCTTTCCCAAGAAGAAGAAGAAGAATGGAATAAGCTCGCACGCTTTTTTCCAAAAATAACCCTATGGTTTTGTTCCAAAAAATTACCACATAATCTCATCTTTTTTTAACAAAATATCACATATTTATAGCTGAAAATGGGTCGGCCAAATAGCCCCAAATATCACCAACCGAACCAATCAAGGCAAGGGAAATAGAAGGCCAGTAGGCTATCCAGGAGTAGCAGTCGAAGGGCCATAAGGAGGACAGGAACGGACAGCCAGGGGAACCATAACAAGCGGCAAGGAAAACCGGAACAAGCGCCCACAGGGGAGAAGAACCAGCCACGAGAAGAGGAGCTAGGGGCAGGGAACCGAAGAGCCATAGAGAGAGGAAAGGAAGGGGGGGGGGAGTACCTAATTAATGAGTTGAAAAGAAGAAGCAGCTCAGCCATAATGAGCTAGACACAGCAGCTCCCAAAAATACAGCCCAAATTGAGCAACCAAGCCCAAATTGAGAACCACTAGCAGCCCAAGAATCAAGGCAAGTAATTTGCCCCCCTTTGCCTACATCAGATTCTTCCCCGATTAAAAGGGCTCATCTTCTGATGAGGATGCTTTAGAATTTTTCTGACGAGATGAAGGCGCATCTAGCTCCTGAATCATTGCTCCATACCTCTTCAAGATAATTTTTCTTTCTTTCTTGAATTGGTCTTGCAAAAGTTTCTTTTTCTTCATGTATTATTTCGTACATACATGCATTTTCATTTGAAGCTTGTATATTTCATTTTGTAGTGGATCGGTTGAACTTCCTTCCGACGGAATCCATCTTTCCATAGGGATATCTTCTTCAAAAGCCTTTGGCTTATTTTCTCCAACACTTGATTCAATTTTTTTTTTTTTATGTTTTTTCATGTTTTTTAAACACCTAAAGAAAACACAAAAAATCTAAGAAAATCCTAACCTAGGGGTACAATCTTAGTTTATGATACCAATTTGATGCAATCAAATGATTGCCAAAATTACAAACAAACAAGACGTTTTTTTGAGAATAAGAAAAGACACAAAATACCACACTTAAACAAAATAAAATACAACTTTTATATTATAAAACGACGCTTGCAAACTTATGATATAAAAACTCCTAAGCTTGCTTGCAATCACTGTGAGGAAAGATACAGATGGGGTGATCACTTACGGAGAGAAGAAAGAGATAAGAAGCCCGAGTCGAAGTCGAAGAGAGGATAAACTTGCAAGCCTTCCCAAGAAGAAGAAAAAGAATGGAGCAAGCTTACAAGCTTTTCCCAAAAAAAAACCCTTAGGTTTTATTCCAAAAACTACCATATAATCTCCTCTTTTTTTAAAAAAAACAAAACATCACATATTTATAGTTGAAAATGGGGCAGCCAAACAACTCAAAAACCACCAACCGAACCAATTAGGGCAAGAGAAATAGAAGGCCAACAGGCTATCCAGGAGCAGCAGCCGAAGGGCCACAAGGAGGATAGGAACAGGCAGCCAGGGGAACCAAAATATGCAGCCAACGAAATCGGAACAGACACCCACAGGAAATGTTTAAAATTGCATATTCGAGCATTGAGACGTTTTTCATTCGTGAGGCGAGGCGTAAGCCTCAAGGCGTTTTGAGGCTTAAGCCTTAAAATCAAAATATTACGTAAACATAAAATGATAAATTTTTTATATACTAATGAGTGAATAATATAAAACATAAAAAAGCATAAAATATGAAGTGAAATCAAAATATCCCAATAATAAGACAACATGAAATTTAGTTCAACTCAAAATTCTTCCCAGTATTCTTTTAATTAACATATAGTTCCAATTTCCAAAAATAAATAGCAATGAAATATCACTTAAGAACTCTTAAGTCATTAGCACTGTCATAACTAATGGGTTCTTCATTTGAATCATCATTATGATGAATTGCTCTCTCCCCTTCCTCCTCTCCTATAGAGTCCAATGTCGGGCATTTACTTCAAGATTTATGTAAGTTTTAATATATATAGCGTGAGGCGTAAGCCTCATGCCAGTGAGGCGAGGCGGGCCTCAACCAAGTTGAGGCGCAAGCCTCATAAAAAAACTCGAGGCGTAAGCATCGAGGCATTTTTTATTTGAATTGCGCAAAGGCGGGCCTCATATTGCGCAATTTTAAACCATGCCCACAGGAGAGAAGAACCAGCCATGGGAAGTGGAGCCCGGGGTAGGGAACATTCACCCACAGGAGCTAGGGGTAGGGAACTTTATCTCCTTTCCCCTCTTTTACTTTATCTTTGTTAATATATTTATCTCTCTCTCTTTCTCGTGCTCTTGATGTCCCTCTCTTTCTCAGTTCCACTCCATTTTGTTCTCTCTCCCTTTGTCCATAATGCAATCAAAAATTTGGGAAGGGACCCAAATTTTTTATCACAAAAACAAAACTCTTTCTAGGATGATAGAAAAGTCATAAAATACTTAAAAGAACACAAATGCTATAAAACATAACTTTAATAATAAAACGACTTACAAACAAAGACTCTTTCAAACTTTGACGCTTACAAACGTTTGAAAAATTTAAGACTTAAAAACAAACACCTAAAGAAGCTTTCATCCATTAGAAGAAGGATACTGGTGAGGTGGTACTTGCGGAGAGACAAAAGAGGTGAGAAGCTGAGAAGAAGGGTGGAAAGAGCTCGCAAGATTTCCCAAGAGATAGAAGAAGAAGAGATGGAACAAGCTCGCAAGCTTTTCCAAGAAGAAACCCGCAGGTTTACATTTCCAAAAGTTAATCACATAACCTTACTCAAGCAACCCAAAACATCTACTATTTATAGACATGAGAGGGGAAAACAAACAGCCCATCATTAATTTAAAAGCTTATTTAAATAGGGAATATGAAAAGACAACAGCCATTCCAGGAAACGAAGCACCAAAGCCACAGAAAAGCCCCCAAACAGCCACGGGAAACTGCCCAGCCAGGGAACCGAAGAGGCAGCCGCGGAAACCCAAAAGGCCCGCACGGAACCAAGGCACCAAAGCACAGGAAAGGCCACACAGCAGCCAACCGAGGAAGCCAAAGAGCCAAGCAGGGGAAACCAAAAGCCATCCACGGGAAATGAATAGACAAGGGGAAGGAGAAGAGACAAAAATTAATGAAAAGACAACAGCCATTCCAGGAATTGAAGCACCAAAGCCACGGAAAAGCCCCCAAATGGCCACGGGAAACCGCCCAGCCAGGGAACCGAAGAGGCAACCGCAGAAACCCAAGAGGCCCGCACGGAACCGAGGCACCAAATCACGGGAAAGGCCACACAACAGCCAACCGAGGAAGCTAAGGAGCCAAGCACGGAAAACCAAGAGCCATCCACGGGAAACAAATAAACAAGGGGAAGGAGAAGAGACAAAAATTAATGAGCTACTAATAAATTAATAAGTGAATTAAAACATAGCTCATAATAATATAACTCTTAGTTCAATAAATGAACTAAAAAACCAGCTCATAATGAGCTAAAACTTAGCTCAAAACTTAATGAGCTAACAAGCTCAAGGGAAGTCAAAACCAAATTTTTTTGGGTTTGATTTGACCCCCTTTGTCTACATCAGACCATCACTTCGCTCTCCATCTATCTCCCTCTCTCACCTCCTCCTCTCTCTCTTTACAAAAATATATTTCTTTCTCTATTTCACTTCCTCACTCTCAAACTTTCTCTCGCTTTTCTCTCTCACTCTACCTCTATAACTCAATTTATCTCTCCCTTTTTCTCTCTTTTATTGTCTCTTCCAAATCTCACATATTCTCCATATCCTCCTCCCTCTTTCTCATTCTAACCCTCTCATTCTCTCTCTCTCTCTCTATCTCTCTCTCTCTCTCTCTCTCTCTCTCTCAATTCACTCTATTTCTCCAACCTTCCCTCTCTCTCTCTCTCTCTCACCCACTCTATCTATATAAAAATCTATCTCTTCATCTCTCTATCTTTCTATCTCAATTTTTTTGAGTCTCTGCCTTGCTCTAGATCTCTCTATATGCTTCTCTTTCTATTTCTCTCTAGCTCTAGCTCTCCAGCTTTTTCTCCTACTCGCTCACTCACACTCTCAGTCCCTTTCACTCTCTCTCCTTCTCTCTCATGTGCATTAATCACTATCCCTCTGACGTTCTATCTCTCCCTCTCCCTCTCTACCTTCTTCTCACTCTCTCCACCTCTACATCTCTCTTTATCTATTTCTCTCCCTCTCTCTCACCTTCAATCATTCTCCCGCTCTTATTCTCTACCTCCTTCTCCCTCTCTACCTCCTTCTCCCTCTCTACCTCCTCCCTCTTTATTACTCTCTTTACCCTTGGTATTACAAAATACATCTCTCAAGCTCTCTCAATCTTTCCACCTCTATATCTCTATCTATCCCTCAATCTTATGCTTTCTCTCTCCCTCCCTACCTCTCTCCATCTCTTGCTTTCTCTATTTCTCTATATATATATATATCTTCAACTTTTTTTCTATTTCTCTCTCTCTCTCTCTCTCTTTCTCTCTCTCTCTCCCTTTCTCTAGCTCTCTCCCACTATCTCTAACATCACACAGACATATAGATATATATACCCTCACACACACACACACTCTCTCTCTCTCTCTCTCTCTCTCTCTCTCTCTCTCTCTCTCTCTCTCTCTCTCTCTCCGTATATCTCTCACCCTCCCTCTCATTGTGTCTCTGTATCTCTCCAACATTTATTCTTTATCATCCACCCTCACCCACTCTCCAACTCTCTCACTCTCTCTCCCTATCACTCTCTCTCACTCTCTCTAGCTCTTTGAAAATAAATCTCTCTCCTTCCCTCCCTCTCTGTTGCTCACTCTCACTATTCCTCTCTCTCACCCTCTATCTTGCTCTCTCTTAATCTCACTCTACCTTACTTTCTCTATCTCACTCCTATATCTCTTTTTCACTCTCTTTATTTCACACACACACTCCCTCTTTAGATTTGACAAATAATATATCTCTTCCCCTCTCTACCTCTCTCTCTCTCTCTCACGATCTCTCCCTCCCTCATTCTCCCCTCCCTCTCTCCCTCTTGCTTTTTCTTTTCCTCTCTCTATCACTCTATCTCTCTCAATCTCTTGTTCTCTTCGTCCCTCTCTCTCTCTCTCAATATATATATATGTCCCCCTCTCTTATCGTCTATCTCTATCACTCTTTTTATTTCACTCTCACTCACTCCCTTTCTCTCTATACTCTCTCTTTCAAAATATATCTCAAAATATCTCCCTCTCCCTCCCTCTCTCTCCCTCACTCATACTCTCTAACTTGCCCTCCCAAAACTTCCTTTTTTCCCTCCCTCTCCCTATATCTCACACCCTCACACATCTCAATATAACTATTTCTTGCTCTCACTCTCTTTCTTCTCTCAGTCACTCCCTCTAACTTCCTCTATCTCGTTATCTCCTATTCTCTCTCTCATCCTCTCCCTGAAAAAAAAATGTCTTTTCTCCCTCCCTTTTGTGCTCTCCCACTTTCATGCTTGTTTGCCTCTCTCTCTCTCTCTCTCTCTCTCTCTCTCTTATCCTTTCTCTCTTCATACTCTCTCACCCCTTCTCTTATTTACTCTCTTTTTCTCTTTACTATTATCTCTCTCTCTTTATCTCACTCTCTCCCTCTCTCTCTTGCCTTCTCTCACACTATTTCCCTATCTCCATCTATGTCACTTTCTCTCTTTCTCTATATATCCCTTTCCCTCTCTCGTTCACTCACTCTTCCATTCTTCTGCTCTCTTTCTCACTCTCTATCTATCTATCGCTCTCTATCTTCTCTCCCTCACTCTCTCTTCAGTCTTTCTCTTATTGTATCTATCTTTATAAAAAACACATTTCCCTTCCCTAATCTCTTTATCTCTCTCAAACGCTTTGCACTCCCTCTCCCTTATTTCATATCTCTACACTCTCCCTGTTGCACACATTCTTTCTCATTATCTCTCTCCCTCTCTCTTGCTTCACTCTCACTCACTCTCTCTAAATATATTACTCTTCTCTCTCACCCTCTCACTATCTCTCCTTCTCTTACTCTCTCTCCTTTTTTTCTCTTTATCCCTCTCCCTTCCCTTATTTATCTCTCTTTCAATCTCTTTCCCTTTATCATGCTCTCTTACACTCACTCTCTCTTTGTTTCACTCTACTCTCTCTCACTCCCATCTCCTACCTCTCTCTCTCTCTCTATCTCTCTCCATCTCATCCCTCCATCTCTCTCTCTCTCTCCCCCCTCTCTTTCTCCCTCTCCCCCCTCTCCCTCTCCCTCTCTCTCTCTCTTCATGTGTCACTAACTATCTTGCTTCTCTTTGTCCCACTTTACCTTGCCATCTTTATCTCTTCATGTTCCACTTTATCCCCTGTTCATTCTCTCTCTCTCTCTCTCTCTTTCTCTCTCTTAATACATCTCTTATGCTCCCTCTTTATCTCTTGCTCTTAATATCTCACTCTATCTTACCCACTCTACCTCTCCTGCTCACTCACTCTATTCTCTCTCACACTCTTTCTGAGTTTTTCTTTGTGTCTCTCTCCCACTCGATCCGTCATTCCCTCCCCCATATATCCCAATTTATTTCTTGTTTCTCTCTCCTACCCCCTCTTGCTCGCATGATCTTGCTATCTCTCTATATTTCTCTTTCCTAAATTCGCTCTTTCTCTCTCTCACCCTCTATCTTTCTCTATCTTGATCTTTTTTCTCCCTCATCCCTCTCTCACCTAATTTTTCTCTCTAAAAAAATTGTCTCTCCCTCTCCTCCTCTCTATCACTATAACTCTATATCTCTCTTTCTCTCACCTTTCTTCTCCCTTTTTCTATCTGTATCACTCTCTCTCAGCTCTCTCAAATTTCTCTTCCTCTATGTTTGCTCTCCTTCCTTCCCTCTATTCTTGCACGATCTCTCTCAAACTCTCACACACACTCTCTCTTATCCTCCCTCTTTCCCGCTCTCTTCATTTCCATCTATTTTTCTTTCTCCCTCCCTCTCTCTCCCTTAACCCCCCCCTCTCTATCTCACTATTTCACTTACTGTCTCTCTATTACTTTTTCAATCTATATTCTCTCCTCATATTTGTTTTTCTTCCTCTCTTCCTTTCTCTCACTCCCTCTCTCTCCCTCTTTGTTTCTCTAAACATATCTCTCTCGATTTCTCTAGCCTGCCTCTCTCTCACTCTTGCTCACCTTCTTTTCTCACACTCTCTGACCCTCTCTCTATCTTTCTCCCCTATTGCATTTTATCACTCCAATTCTCCCTTCATCGCCATCCTCTCTATATCTCTATCCATGATTCCCACACTCACTTTCTCTCTCTCTCTCTCTGTCTCTCTCTCTCTAGGTCACTCTCTCTCCATCTCCTTCTCCCTCTTTATTAGACTCGCGATCTATCCCACTACATCTCCCTCTCTATCTCATTAATACTCTCTCTTCACTAAAATAAATATTTCTCTCACTAAAAAAATTTATATAAGATATATCTCAATCTATCCCTCTATTTATTCCTCTTGTTCTTGCACACTCTCTCTCTCATTCAACTTCTCCTTATCAGCCTCTCTATCTCTTCCCTATCCATCCCACTCTCTCTATTGTTCTATTTATCCCCCTATCTCTATCTTCCTCCTCTCTCACACACTCTCTCGCTCTTTCTCTTTCACTCTCTCTATCTCTCTCGCTCTTCTCCCCCTCTCTCTCTCTCTTGTTTTCTCTCTCACCTTCTCTGACTCTCTTTCTCTCACCTCCTTTCTATCCACTTTATGTATCTCTTTCTCTCCTACTCTCTCTTCATATCTCTCTCTTATATTCAACTCATTTAAAATATAGCTCTCTCTCTCTCTCTCACTTTAAATCTCTCTACTACCACCCTCCCTCCCTCTCTATCACACACTCTAGTCTCTTACTCCCTTGCTTCTTTATATCACTCAATCTCTATCACACTCACTCAATCTTTTTCTCCCTCTCGTATTACATCATTCTGTCACATACTCTTTTAGTCCATCTAAATCTCTCTCAAAATTTATATAACTCACTCCCTCTCTCTCTTTTTATCTCACATCCATCTCTTACACATAGGTACAAAGGGGTAAGTATAATTCCAAACACCCGTATGGGCCCCAGCGAGCGTGTTATTGGTTCACTCGTGACGTCTAGGGATGCTGCGCGGGTTGACAAGTGAATTCAAGTTCGAACTCGATCCTTCTATACTGATAAATAGGAGTCGACAGGGTTTGAACCACCAAACCAATATACGGTTGCGACGACCGATATATTTATTTTAATACATTCATATTAGATCTTTAAGGCCTATAACAATATGAATTCACTAATAAAGGTACAAATCCTACGAAAGTCAATCCCCTATCGGCAAATTGATAGAGTCGACAAGGTTTAATCAATTGGAAATGATCCAAAACACCCCGATGATGGCCGTGTTAAATGCAAATCTCAACCGAAAGGGTTCATAAATACTTTCAAACTCTATCCCAAATACCTACAAAGTCCAATATCCAACAATTCCAAAATCATCCAAGTCCAAAATATTTAAAAATGAAAATCAATCAATTAATAACTTAAAACAAAATCTATCCACCATATGCAACAGTTTATTGGGGTCGACAAATTAAAATATACTTTAGGTCACATTGAGTTAAATGTCTAGTCAAAAAATATTATTAGAATCCATTCTCAAACAATCTCCTATTAATAAGGACGTGGTACGTGTCCTCTAATCAGTGGTTTTGCTGCCAAATGGCACCGTAGGATAAACGGTTATGACTCAGAGCTCTCTGAACCGAGTGGTTTTGCCACCAAATGGCACCACGATTACCGGTTATGGCTAGAGCCAATACGTTCCTTATTAGCATCAAATCCTTGAGATATGAATCAATATGATATAATCGATAGGGCACAAAGCTCTCTATTAGCTGTGGTGGATTCTAATTTGTCCCCTTTGTTAAACATTCACCCCAGGTCTACAAGATATCCTTGGATGAAGCAACCCATGGTTTCCGATAACGATCCTTCTGTCAGGTTGGGTCGACTTCCTCCTCTAACTATGTAGACTATAGACCACGATGGTGCGGGATGATGGAACCATGGGATCTTGATAGGGTCCATCATCCATTCCCCCACCATCCGCTTTAAGTGGAAGATGGTGAAATTTCCAATTTTAAATATCAATCCTTTAAATTCCTTAAGCTCATTGCTGCTACTATATGCCAGATAACACGTATACTCTACGTATATGATTGACAACTAGCCTTAATCGAAAGTTCTCTCTCATTACTAGGAGGGGTAATTAACTATAGGGGCTTGCGCCTATAGGAAACTAGAACTCAGATCATAAAGTCCTCACAAAATGAGGGCGAAATCTCTTGGTAGTGTCTTATCTACAAACTCATCTGCCTTCCCAAAATTACAATGAAACTTATTCCATTAAAACTCCCTCGCCAAAAGAAAAAACAAATCAGTGCGGGCAGAGGCCAGGGCTGAATTTTTGGACCCACATTTCCTTTCTCATAAACTCTTTATATCTCTCTTTATTGCTATATCAAAATTTTCTCTTTCTCTCACTTCTCTCCCTCCCTCAGTCTTTCTCCCTCTCCAATCATTATTTCCCAGCCTCTCTCTCTATTTATATCTTTTTCTCTCCCTGGCTCCCTCTTAATCTCACCCTTGTCATTCATTTTATTAGTTTTTATCTCTCTCAATCTCTCTGTCTCTCCCACCAACTAACTTTATCACTCTCTCTCCCTCTCTTTCCCTCTCTCTTGCACTCTTTCTCACTCTCTCTATCTCTTCCTTTCTCTCACCCTATCTCCACTCGTTCTCTGTCTTCTTCCCTCTCTCCTTCTCTCTCTTTCAAAATAACTTTTTTCTCCTAACTGCTTCCTTGTTTCTCTAACAATGTTCCAATTCTGAATTTTTGGAAACGCTAATGGCGCAGTAGCAAGCTTTTACTTAACCATTCCACCTTTCTTCCTAGATAAATGTTGGTCTAGAGTTGTTGTCGTTATTCTTTTTTCTTATTCGGATCGCTTGTTTATTATGAATTTTCCGTAGATTTTTTGAGATCTTTCTATGATTGCAAGTTCGGTGCATTGATGATCTGTTAACATAAAAACTTTTCTTTATTACTTTGTGACATAGGTTAATTTTCAATTTTACAGTAGCTGCATTGTGATTTTAGCTTGAAATTGTTCTTGTTCTTAATAAAGAGCAGATTTAGGTTGGATAAATATCTAGTTCTATTGATAAAATTCCTGGGGATGATTACTATGAAAGACCCCTGTTTGGGGGAACACTATCGAGCTGGTTTCCTCAAAGATTTCAGCTGGTTACACATTTTTGATGCATGCATCTATAATTTTCATATGGTGAACTAATGGAAGATGGTTTTGTTGTATACGAAGTGAGTGAAGTAAGCAAAGTTCTTGATTATCAGGTTTTGTGGTTCTTTCTTTCCTCTCAAAAGATTTTTATTATTTAACTTGGATGAATATTTATGTTTGTTGATCCGGTCAAATTCATTTTGCTTGTAAAGGATTCTTTTGCGGATTCCAGCAGTGATGAAAGCCTTATTTTTGAGATGCTTGATTTCAAAAAAAGAGATCGAAGACGATGGAAGCACTGTTTGGTTTTTATGAGACATAGCTCGTGAACAAGATGCAGAAGAAAGCATGGTAAGCAGTGTGATGATGTTTTTTTTTTGACATACTTAGAATACTATTTGTGCAGACTATCATAATTTTTTTCAGAATTTTCCTTTAAAGAAATGTGTATTGGCTTCTTGGATGCTTTCTTAATTTTTCTTGACTATCTAATGTGTCCTTTAATGACATAAAGCATTTTAGGGAAGCTAATGAGTGAAATTTGCAGTAGAACTATGAGATTTTTCTTGACAGTATGTTTTGGTTTTGGTTTGTATTATTAATATGGTCTGTCTCTAGGGAAGCCTTGGTCCAATAGGAATTAGTAATGCAAGAAATGTTGTTTTGATGTGTATATCTGATTTGAAGATTGTTTTGGCAAAATTTTACGGTGGAAAACAATATCGACTTGATCTGAAATGCTGGAGAAGTCAATATGGTTTTGCAACTTAATGTGTTTATTTCCACAGGGAAAGTTGTTGACCTCATTTTTGCTCGCTTTCTTCTCGAGCATGTTTTATTTAGTCAATTAGCTCTGATTGAGCCTAATTTGAGTTAAAACGAAGTCGATTCTGGTGTAATTTTATTAAATTAATGTGGTTGGACCGAATCAAGCCCAAATCTACCCAATTCGATTTGAGTCAAGTTTGATTTTGAACCTAAACCTTGCCCAAATCAGTTGGGTTTAATTTCTATTCAGGCCTATTTGACCTTCTTAATTGTTTGAATCTTATTCCTAAATCGAGAAATAACTTTGACAGTTCCAATTTCATCAAGACTCGAAGCCTGTAGTCATCGCAGTGTTTAGTCATGTGATGCTCTTATTTCAGCATGGGACAGGGTCATTTTAGCTGATACTATATTATATAATATATATATATATAATTATATTATAAATATATATATATATAGAGAGAGAGAGAGAGAGATGAGAGAGAGAGAGAGAGAGGACGAGAAGAGAGAGAGAGAGATGAGAGCAAGTGAGAGCATGCTAGGAAAGAGTGGTGAGAGAGAGATGGAGTTACAAATGGAGATATGAATTTGTTTTTATTATGCTATGTTGTGTGGTTGTGGGGAGAGAACGATAGAGAGACTAGAAAGTGAGAGAGACAGACGAGAGAGACGGAGGAGAAGCTAGGAAAGTGAGTAGAGAGGAGAAAAACTAGAGAGAGCAGGGAGAGAGGGAGGTAGAGAGAGAGATGTGAGATGACAGTGAGAGAAAGAGAGAGAGGAGGAGAGCTGCAAAGTGAGAATTATGATGTTATTATTACTATGGTTCAGGAGAGAGAGAGGATGGAGTGAGGACAATGGAGGAAAAGTGAGAGAGTATGAGAGCTAGAAAATTGATTTATGCATTTTTTATTTGATACTATGGTGTGTGCATGAGAGAGAGAGAGAGAGAGAGAGAGAGAGAGAGAGAGAGAGAGAGAGAGAGAGAGAGAGAGAATGGGAGAGGGAGAGTGGGAGAAAGCTAGAATGAGAGAGAGAGAGGGAAGAGATAGAGGGAGAGAGAGAGAAGAGAGAGAAAGATAAAAAGTGAGATATGCATTTTTTATTTGTTACCTTTGTGTGTGTGTGTGTGAGAGAGAGAGTGAGAGAGAGAGAGACGAGGTGAGATATGAGATAGTGAGAGGAAAAGTGAGAGAGGAGAGCTACAATATGAGGTATGCATTTTTTTCTTTGGTTCTATGGGGAGAGAGAGAGAGAGAGAGAGAGAGACCATGAAATAAATGCTAGGAAGATGTGGACAGAACATTAAGCATGCCCACTAATGCTGGTTAACTTGTGGAAGATGTGTATGTTTCATTTACATGTGGAAAGGATCATCTAGCAAATGTGACTCACAAGCATGAACCATAGAATTTTCAATGAGGTGGTTTATCCATAATGTAAGTGGCCATAAGGAATACAATGTGTATGTTAATTCATCATAAATGCTCCTAAGGAACACGCTAATTCATCAGGAAGATGATGAAATAATACAGCTCACCTGCATTCGAATTCCGCAAACAACGAAACTAATGGAAATATATAACTTGGTCGTAGCTAAAGGACCAAAGATCTATAGCAAATATAACACCTACAAGTAATGCCCCTATATGTGTAATATTTATATCAGTCCTGTAAGAAAGAATACCGATCTCTAATGAACAATGATCTGCATACAAGCAAAGATAGAAGGCCATAACAAAATGTAAATAACCACTAGTAGGGATGGGAAATTTGGTGCAAGCACAGTAACTTCCTACGAACACTTACAATCAACATATAATGGGTGTAATAAGTTATCGACAACATATGTGGGGAAATTAACATTGAATGCAACTTGCATAAGTAATCAGTATAAGGTTATATGCAATCAATGCAACAAAGTCTCTTACAAAAATACACAAAGCACCACATTTGAAACACATACGAGTCCTTACGAGTTATTATGGAAAACTTTTATTTATGCAATAATCTCTCTACGAACAGGACAGGTAAATGCATATGTGATGCGTGTAATATATTGTCTACAGCCCAATGATAGTAGATATGCAATGGCTTTAACAAGTATACCCCACAGTCAATACCAATCTACAAGCAGACACACTAGAGCCCATGCAAATGACGAAAAAAATCCTATATGCATGTGATATGTTACTTACAAGTAAGAATGAAAGCCCACAATGCATAAAAAAATGTGCAGTGAATACGGTGATTTATCAGCAATCACATATGTTGGATGCCAACATTCATAAGCAAATCAACCAACATCAGTTCACAAATGAGCACGTTAATCTACTTGCAAGCAGTGATAGTAAAAATGTTACCGAACTGCAACAAATACAAATGTTTACGAGGAACTGCTAAAAGACCCTTTGTGCACTCAATGTGTCACTTACAAGAAAATTCATAAAAACTACGACAAACACAAGCTTCTGTGAACTACCATAGAAGACCCGTCAAATATTCCAAAATATCCCTACACTTGCACTATAACATGATCACTAGTGAATGCACTTGCAACCATACACCTGCATGGGCCCTAGCGAGCGTGTTATAGGTATATGTGGCGTCTAGGGATGCTACATGGGTCAACACATAAACCCAAGTTCGAGCTAGATCCTTCTGTATGCGGGAAAATAAGAGTTGACACCGCTCGAACCATCAAAAAAATATACGGTTGCAGTATCAACCGAGATATTTATTTTATACATTCAAATAAGCCCCTTAAGGCCGATAATAAAGAAAATTCATTCATAACAGCATAAATCCTATGAGGAACCCAATCCTTTGTCAACAGCTCGACATAGTCGACAAGGTTCAATTCACAAATGCAAATGACCCCATACTCCCTATTGATGGTCGTGTTGAATGTTTATCTCAACTGGAGGGGATCCTGCCTTTTCAAATGTTATTAAATTTTCACGAAATACAAAAACATGAATGACCCCATTTACCCCAATGATGGCCGTGTTGACAGAAAATCTGAACCGGTGGGGTTAACTCCAATATTTTAAAATTCCACTCAAATTCCCATCAAAAACTCAAAATTCTAAGAAAATACTTGATTAATTATTCATTTTGCATATCGTTTGATTTGTTGGGCATTGTGATACAATATATGTACTCTTCGTAATCACATAAGTGAAGATTATGAAGTACGCATTTCAGAACCAATGAGATCAGAACACATTATAAGATAACAAAATATTTAAAACCATCATTTGAAATAAATGAATCACACCAAAAACATTTGAAAAAGCACTAACCGAAGCTATTTAATGCTACCACCAAATGAATAGTTTGACCATAAACACCACCAATAATTAACTAAAAGGAAACTAGCTATCTCCAGAGTAACTAGCTAAGTATATAATAAAAATATCTAATCATATTAATATAGATGACAAGGAAAAGTGTAAAACAACACCACCATAAGGTAATAAAAAGAAAACAAGCTCAACAAGATTGAAAAATCAAGCTTTCAAATAAGGGTAATGAAACTTGCGAAACTTCAAAATACCCCTTAAAATGTCTATGGGATAAAACCCCTGAAAAATGATGATATATTTACATTTAAATCCAAGATTAAATAAACAATTCTTGATTAACTTCATATTAGTTATGCATAGTTTTATAATTGCATTTTGTGACCAACTTGCAAGGATTTCTATGAGAAATATGTTGAATAATGATGTTCACATCCTCCTTTATAAAATTGTTGGCAATAATATTTGAAATACAATACTTTAAGCCTAAACAAAAACCCATAAATTTCACTTTAGTGGAAGAAATATTGCCCTCCAATTTATAAAACAAAAAAATGGCATCCCTTTTAACATCTTCAAGCATGCGCCCACAAACACTCACTTTTGACAAACCTTTGGAACATTCATCAATCCCAAGATTAAAGTAACCTGCCAGAGAATTATACCATGTGATCACCATCAATTTATGGTTCCTCTTTCTATTTAAGGTAAAACTATGTGATTAGCCAAGTTCTTCAAACCCTTGAAATAGTCAGAGTTTGTTAGCTTCAAATCTATCAAGAGGTTCATCTCAAGTTAATAATATATATTTAATCCACTTTGATACTGTTGTATGTAGTCATATTTCTGGACATCTAAATAAAATGACATATGAGGTAGGAAGAGCATTCAAAATATCCTTGGAAGAATTTGAGGAAAATGGATCTTTCTATCTTGGCTAACTTCATCCATTGAGATGAAGCCATTGAAGATTCTTCATATGAAAATAGACAGGTATATAGGGTTATTTTTATTCGAAATGAAATTAAATAGATTAGGCTTTTTATACTTTTTAATTTGTCTTTAAAAGAGTGACCATTCATCCATTTTCTTTCAAAAAACGTGTCATTGTATTTACAATTAAGGTATATGGAAGTGATATTATCGACCCCATCAAAAGTGAGATACCTTAAAAGCAAAGGTTTATTACATTATGCATTGTTGCATTATTGAAGAAAAGACAGATTATGGTTTCAAACCAAATGCATATCACCAAGCTTGAAAGGACCAACCTATCTATCATACCAAACAAAATATTTCCTTTTCCTAGCTCTCAAAAGTTGTAATTCTTAGTTTCATCTTTAATATTATTGAGCTAATCCAAATTAGCTTTTCTATAATCTCCTTCGAGACCATCTTCAAATTCTTAGGGAAATAATATTTTGCATGGAGAAACTTAGACAAAATAGAATTATTTAGTCTAAATTTCCAAAGCTTAAGAAGCATGACTTTGCTTACATCAAAAATAGATTTGATACAGAAGCTACCATAAAAAATAAGGCAACATGCCTTAATTCCAATTGGTCCAAATCTTATTATCATGATTCTTAGTAGTTCAAAGGAAATTACAAAATTAAATATTTGATTTGTTGATGGCTTGCAGTGGAGGGATTCAAAGCTTGGAGAAGATAAAGAGTGATAGTCAATGACTAACTCATACCGCCACCCGATATTGAATGTATAATACCTAGAATTTCAATTTAAATCAAGTCTAACTGTTTCCACTAAAGTTTGTAAGTACTATTAATAAATTTAATGGAAATTAACTATTGCTGACATATTTCCACTGTAGCCCACTTACCTTAACATGTAGAAGTCAGATGAGATCCCACGCCTTAGAATGAATTGGAAAAATTCAGTAGTGGAAGTGCAAACAAATTATAATAGTATATAATTGAAGTTAAAAGCATTATTCAGCATTAGCACTTCCTTTTTTTCCTCTTCTCCGTGAACTTGTTCTGGTAATCGAGGGAACAATATAATGTGAGCTTGGAGACGGAAGAGCTGTTGTTATCGTCTGCTATAGAGAAAGCAATCAGCAACATTACGATAAGATATAAAGAATATTAAAGTTATTGAAGGTTATAGTTTGCTAGAATAAGTTGTAGTTTACTGGAAATGATGAAATCAGTTGGGAAATGAATGTATTTTTGCTATAATTCTGGAATTGTCTCATAGTGAAAAGGGACTGACATCTGACATCGAGTGGTATTGCCGCATAATTGTTGAATTCAGGTATATTAATGAGGCATGCTGAAAGTAATGTTTGTTAAATTTAGTTTGCACAAATCAGTAGATGTAAGTTGAAATCAATAAAATAAAGTAGCAGAAAAGCTGAAATTAATTTATGATTTGTGTTGCTATATTATGGCTGCTATATTGCTGGCTAAAGGGTTGTAGAAATCTGTTAGGGAAAAGAAGGGAGAATGAGAAAAAAGTGGAAAGGGAAAGATTTTGGTTTGAATAAAGAAAAGTGCATTTGAGGCTGTTTACAGAAGGAAAAAAAGGGCAAAGTATTATAGAAGAGTCAATTGATGATGAGTTCAAATACCCAAATGATACATTAGAAATAATTAATTTTATATATGTGTAAATTCATCTTTATTATGTTATAATAGTATTTATTTCAGTTAATTCTAGTTTTGTTCATTTATTAAGTAGTAATGATTATGATAGATGAATGGTGATAGAAAAGTGAAATAAGTCATATATAGCGGATAGGCCCCAATAGGTAAAAGTGAAAGATCTAACGAGTTAAACCTACACTACCAAAATTTTAAATGTTGGGAATTCTAACCCAACCTTGAATAATAGAGCATTTTCAATTCTAAAAGTTTGGAATTCGGACTCAACCTTGAAATGGAAAGCTAAAAGGGTGGAATAGCTTATATCTATCATATGTATATAAATTTATGAAAAAGTAAACAAGATGGAAAGTGGTGTTTTGCATTTCTTATAATCATTATAGAATTTAATGTTTTAAATTAATTGTCAAAATATTATTTTTTATTATACATTGCTTCTATATTTCTTTGAGTCCTGTCTCATTAATAGTGATTGTACTGCAAAAAAGAGAAGGAATCAGTAGGGCATAGATTGAATGAAGCGATTGTCCTTTTTGGTGTATACAAAGAGATCTGAGTGATAGTTGTATAAACTTTTGGGTATGCAAGTAAATTTTAAAGGTTTAGTAAAGCTCTGTATTTCAATGGAGATGTGCATTTTATTTGATGTATAATACATATGCTTCTTATTATAAAAATCTTAATGTGTTATGATTAGTTATGTTTGGATAGTTTGAACAAACTAATTTTTACTAATCTAATTTTGGTATAATTATTTTAGAGAGGGGGTAAGTAAAAAGGTCTATTCAAACTCTCCTTCTCTGTTACACTCTAGATTGGCTTTAGATGGTCAAAAATGGAGTGTGACAGAAATTGGTATCAGAGCTAAATCAAAATCAACTGGAAACATAATTGGATTTAGAAGATAAAGTAGGATGAGATATAATGAATCTGATCTATACAAAGCTATATGTTAAATCAATATTGGATTGAATTGTGCATTCATTCTAATATAATAAACATACGTGCATGATAAGGTTGTTTAATATTTTAAAATAATAATATTTATTATAATGAGTATATATGTTATATAAATTATCTTTATGCTTATAGATAATTATGACGGATGACTTCCTAGAAAAAATGACTAGGTAGTCATCTAGGCTAGATATAAAAACATGAATGAATGAGAGAAATAAGTCTAAGAAACTTCAAGATATTATGCATTTGATCTCAAAAGTGGTATATAAAATGACATCGATGAAAAAAACTTTTGCTAGTAGTAGAATCAAATCTAAAAGTAATAGTGAAGTGGATCGATATTTAAAATCATTTCAAATTTTTAAATTGCCAACATTCAAAGGTGCAAGTGACCCCATAGTGGTTGAGGACTGGTTGGTTAAAATAGGGAAGATCATACATGGTATAATATGTCTTGAGAATAGAAAAGTACCATTGGCCAAATTTATTCTAGAAGGAGAAGAAGAAAGATGGTGGCAAGCACTATATATATATAGAGAGAGAGGGAGAGAGAGAGAGAGAGAGAGAGAGAGAGAGAGAGAGAGAGAGAGAGAGAACGCCCCACCTAAAATTTCATAACAATATAGAAGAATTAAGTCACCAAAGGGGACACATCCCCATCAAACAATCTATCAAGCAAATCTTTTTTCTTTTTTCTTGGACTTTCTTTAATAAGACCGAGTTGAAATTATTTCTATTAAAGTGTTCTTAGGAACCTTAAATTTTACTCTCCATCCTCTTAGCCTTAGCATTAAACCAACAATGGCTACGTAATTCCGACTTGACCTTCCTCTTTCTCATCTTAAGTTTTTCCTTCATCTTAGCAACATTATTACTACATCCAAAGGTAAGGAATTTCGCTCAACCGCTTACTTATTTTGCATCAATTGAGCTGGCTGATTACTTTTATTGGATGAACTACCAATTTTATTTCTTCTATGAGAGACCAAAATCAGTTGTATGCATGCCTCTCAACATCTTTCTTTTTAGCTACATAACTAGCAACATCATTTGCATGCTGGCCACAGATTTGAGATTTTATGTGTTGTATCATGCGCTCCTTTAAAATTGATGTAGACAATTGGGACTTTCCCTTCAAATATATGGAAAGCTTAATTGCCAGTGATACTTTGTTATTATCATAAGCATTATCATTCCTGCTTAAATCATTCAACAATGGTGAGATCACATTCATGTTCTCTTGACAACTACCTTGAGCCATAGTGTAAGTGGGAGAGAGAAATATAATGAGAAAGAGAGAAAGTGCAAGAGGGAGAGATAGAAGTGCATATATATATATATATATATATATATATATAGAAAGTAGAAGGATTTAAAGAGAGGGCATGAGAAATAATGAGATGGTGATAGATAAAGAGAGGGTGAGATAGTGAGGGTGAAAGAAAGTGAGAGAGAGAATGAGAGATGTATTTTTAGAGAGAGTTTGTGAGAGAGAGTGAAAGAGATTGTTTACTCTCTCTTGCTCTCTATTACTCACTCGCTCTATCTTTCCCCCTCTCTCTAACATGCTTTCATGCAATCTCTCTGACCTCTCTATATCTCACACATTCAAAGACACACTCTCCCTCAAACTATCCACTATCCCACTAATTTCTCCCTCTCTATCACTCCTCTCTCTCACATTCTCTCTCTATGAAACTCTCTTCCTCCCACTCTCTCTATAACTCTTACTTCCTACAAACTCTCTCACTCCCTCTCACCCTATCTCACTCTCTCCCTCCCTCCATCCCCTCTCTCTCTCTCATTCTCCCTCTTCTTCTTTGTCTCCCTCTCCCTTCTTATCCTCTTTCTCTCTCTCTCTCTCTCTCTCTCTCTCTCTCACTCTCTCTCTCTCTCTCACGCACACACACACACACTATATTCCCCTCTCTCTCTCATTATCTCCATCTCTGTCTTGCCATCTCTCCTTCTAGAAAATATAACCTCACTATTGATAAATGTAAATTACTTATTATTTTATGTGTTTTAATTTTAGTGAAAATGTTTGGTTTTAGTTATTTTCATGTAGAAAATACTAAAAAATGGTAAAAAAATTCTAAGTAGGCAACAACATCGTGACATCTGATGAAATAACACCATAACATTTACAAAAGTACTGTTGAGGCACTCAAATTCTGACATGTGGCCCGAGTTCTCTATTTAGAAGCATTAAGATGGCAACAAAAACAACGCCATAAGTTTCTCTATAAATAGTTGTGATATTATATTTGTAAGGGAGTTTAATCACATATGTAAATTCAATACTTCTAAGAGTACTTCTCTAGTTCCCATTTATTGTAAAATTTAAAAAAAGGGGGGAGGGGGCATTCAGTTGGAGTGTTTAGCCTTATTTCTTGAAGCAAAATAGTTGTTTAGCCTTATTTCTTGAAGCAATACAGTTGTTTAGCCTTATTTCTTGAAGCAATTCAGTAAGTTAAAGGGAGGGGTGTATAAGAGATACTTTGATCATTCTTGGTGATATAAATCTCTTGTATTGTCATCCTTCCTTGAGTTTAATGATAATAAACTTGCTTATTATTCATTCTAGGGTCTGGCTAATTCTCCTACTTTGATTAATGAAGTAAACTACATGTTGAGTACTAATGAAAACTCTTATTCTACAACTATTAAAAGATAGTTTTGATTTTATTTTAGTCTTTATTTAGTGCACATAGTGATCAAGTATGTAGTTAAAATTTAATGTGATATATAGCCTCAATTGAAGAATATAAGAACAACCATGAGTACTGAGATGGGATGTTTGCATGCCTAGATATAGGATATAAAATGTTTTAGATTCTTAAGGAGGGTCTATAGATATCCTTTTCACCCCTACTAGCTCAAGTGAGATATGAGATGCATATGCTATCAATCACATTACTTTGAAGAGTCTTATTAGGAAAGATATATATTTTATACTCATCAATCCAAAACACCTTAATTAAATATTATATTAAATATTTTACTATTTTATTCAGTGAAAGAATCTCCAAAAAAATCATTTTTATTTCAGTAGGATAATTATTATAATTACAATAAATAGTAGTAGTTTATTATAAGTAAGCCTACTTCTTCATGAGTTTAATGCTATACTTTATTACACTATTTGAGATATATACATACGTTTATTAAGTGGGGTTTATTATTATTTACATAAAAAAACTTAAAGCATTATTTAGGAGTGATAGACCCTAGATTTTCTTGTAATTCAAAAGTTCACTCTATAGCCCCCATCAAGTTTTTTTATGTAGTTGCCTGGGAAGTATTTTATTTTTTTATAAATTTTAACTATATTGTTGAATCAATTAAATAATTAGACATATTTGTATCTTTTATTTTATTTAGTTTTTTTGCTGATTACACATTTATGGTTGCAAACTTTATAGACAAAGAAAGAAGTTTTTGTTGTTTGATGTTGAAATAGAAAAAAACCATTTCAAAAATTCAAAAAACTAAAAAGTTAGTGAAGATGCATGAATATTAGATAAAGATTAATCTTGATCTCTTTAGATATTATGCTAACCTTTTAATAGATGGAATTCATCAGAGTATTAGTAGACCTACAATATAAGTTAATACTTTTGAATTAAACCTGGCATAATTTAAATGGTTCAAAATTCCAAGTTTAGGTAAGCTCCTATTGAAGTTCTCAATTTATACTTAGCTAGTTTCTTAAAAATTAATGCAACATTTAAGTATAATGGTGTTAGTGATGATGTTATTAGACTCTTATTTTATAACTATTAAAATATATTTTAAAATTTTTGCCGCTAGGCTCTATAAAAACTAGTTGGTTCATAAATTTCTTGCTAAGTATATCCCAACTTTAAAGACTACTAAACTTACAAATGATATAACTTCTTTTACCCTGTTTGAAGGAGAATCAATTTATGAGAGTTGGGAGAGACTGCTAAACTTACATTTATTGAGAGGTTTGATGGAGAAATATAGAGAGAATAAGGAAGATCTACATATGATATTTATTGATTTAGAAAGTATATGATAAAGTTCCAAGAGAAGTGCTATGGAGAGTTCTTGAAAAGAAAGGAGTTAATAATGCTTATATTTAAATCATTAAAGATATATATGCAAGAGCTATTACTTGTATTAAAAAACACAAGGTGGTTTGACTAAGTATTTTCCTATTTCTGCTGGATTACATCAAGGATCAGCCTTAAGTCCATATCTTTTTACTTTAGTCATGGATGCTCTCACTAGACATTTGCAAAAGGATGTACCCTTGTGTATGCTTTTTGCTGATGATATTCTTCTTGTTGATAAGACTAGAGAGGGAGTTGAAGGTAAACTCGAATTTTATGGAGGTCAATTTTAGAGTCTAACGGTTTTCACTTGAGTAGATCTAAAACTGAATATATGGAGTGTAATTTTAGTAGCAATAGACTTAGTGATGGGATTGTTACTTTGGGTGATCAAGTCATTAATAAGAGTACACATTTTATACATCTTGGATCTATTGTTTAGAGTGATGGTGAAATTGATGGGGATATTACCAGCAGAAGTCAAGTTGGATGGTTGAAGTGGAGGAATGCATCGAACTTATTGTGCAATAGAAAAGTCCCCCTCAATCTTATGGGAAAATTCTATAAGATGGTGGTGAGACCTGCAATGATTTATGGGGCCAAATGTTGTCCAGTAAAAGAGAAGCATAATACCAAGTTAAGTGTTGCAGAGATGAGAATGCTTAGGTGGATGAGTGTCTTGACCATTAGAGATAGGATATGAAATGAGCATATACGTGAAAAGGTTGGAGTAGCTCCAGTGGAAGATAAGATTAGAGAGAGTCGCCTTAGATGGTTCGGTCACATTAAACGGACACCTTCTAATGACCTGGCTAGGAAAGTTGAGGTATTAGATTTGACTTATGCTAAAAAAGGTAGAGGTACACTTAAAAAAGACTTGGTTAGAAAATATTAGAAATGATATTTCTTTATTAGATTTAAATGAGAATTTTACTTTAAACTGATACAATGGCGAAAAAGGATTCATGTAGCAGACCCCACATAGTGGGAGAAAGGCTTGATGTTGTTGTTGTTGGGAGAGATTTAAGGAAATGCTTAGGAAATGCACTGACAATGCATTACATTATTTGTTGGTCATCAAACATTTTATAATAGATTAGTAGGATCTCTTAAAGTAATAATAAATGTTATAATAGGAGAATTTTTAATGTCTAGGCCATTTGAGAAAGCATATGAATTAAGAGAGAAAATATTGAATTAAAAAAAAATTATCTATGCAATTGGATGATCAAAAGTTAACTAAAAAAATAATATGCAATGTTGACATCATTTATGTATGAGGTCACTAGGACCTACCTAGGTTTATTTATGGCGACCTAATGACATCATTTATAATAGGAGAATTTTTATAGTCTAATTAGAACCTTTAATTCATGTTGCTAGATTGTTTTCTACCGAAGCTCCACAAGTTGAGGAAGGATTTGGAAGGAGATTTTCGACTGCTATCTTTGTGAATGGAGGACGGTGGCCGGTCATCCTTGGATGACCGGAACACCAATACTCTTAGATCTACTGCGCGTCCAACGTTGTTGGATACAAAAGGTAGTTTTACATTCAATCGCAGCTTCCCTAATTTTTTTAACTCTCCTCTAGTGATTAGAGAGGGAGGATGTGCTTCTAAGAAAGCATCCTTGATGGAGAACGGTAAAGTAAAAGGAATTTTGGTGGATTTGAAAAGTAAGTCTTGCTCAACCTTGCCGGTTTTGATTCCTAGAGCTAATGATTTGGAGGCTTCCACTTCTAGTGATACTAACCACAATTTGAATAATAATAATGTGTGGATTAGAAAACCACACATTAAAATTAATTCAAATAAAATTCATGAAGGAAGTATAGGGGCTGGTGTGGTTAAACTTGACTTGGAAAATGAAAAATCCAATGTCCATGTTCTAAGAAATTCATTGGTAGTGAAAATCCTTTGCAAAAAATTACCCTTCTATAATTGTGCTTTTGAATTAAGAAAGCAATGGGTTAAATTTGGAGGATTTCACATTACGTCACTTGGACTAGATTGGTTCTTGTGTTCCTTTCAAACTCAGGAGGCAATGGAGGAAGTTCTCAATGGAGGCCCTTGGTACATGGGAGGTTTTGTCGTTGGGCTAGACAAATGGACTCCCCATTTTTCTCCTCATTCCTTAGATGGAATTTCTTCTCCGATATGGGTTCATCTTCCTCACTTGCCGTTGCACTGTTGGGATGAAACCAACATTACGAGAATTGTTTTGAGTATAGGGACTCCATTATTATTGGATGGCAACATGTTTAGATGGGGGAGGAGGGAATTCGCTAGAGCATGTGTTCGGGTTAATTTGAACTCAAAACTCCCAAGTGGTATTTTGGTTGAAGGAATTCATGACAAATTTTATAAAAAATTTGAATATGAGAATTTATCTTCAATTTGTTTCAAATGTGGAAGAATTGGACATAAAGATGCGGTATGTCCAAAGGATTTTAAAAATCTGGATTTAAATGAGAAGGATGTTCACAAAGATATTTCAATTGTTGAAGATAGATCCTATGGTCCTTGGATGCACGTCAAATTCAAACCTCATAGAATTAAAAAGAATTATTATTCAATTCAAGGAGCAGAAGTTTAACCAGCCCGCCGGAATTCAGATCTCCGGCCATTGAAAACAGCCCAAAATTCAGAAAGAAATACTGCTGAAATCAAGGGAAGAGATGAAGTTGCAGTTAGCAGAAATTCAAATCTGTTGGTTGAGCCGAATATAGCTCAAAATTCAAATCTTCAACACAACCAATTAGATTCAGTTATTACTGAAATTAGAGATGTTAATTCTGAAGTTAATTTGATGATTCCTAATGATATGGTTGAGTCTTCCGATACTCAACACAAATTACCTGAAAATTCAGAATTTCAAATATCAAATTTTGAATTCCCTCATGACGTGGAGGCAAATAAGGGAATTGAGGAGCTTAAGCCGGTTTTTTATCCAACAAAGTCAGTTGATCAAACTGATATTATCCAAACGGGCATAGAGGGGAATCAAATCCCTCAAATGTTGGAGGCCGTTGAGGAAATTTCTATTTTACCGGATATTGCTAACAATTCCGAAAATTTGAATTTTCAAATCCCACAACCATTGGAGGCTGTTATGGAAGAGGTTGAGAAGGAGCAGGTGGCGGTTTTGACTCCATCCATAGCTGGAAATAATTCTGAAAAACCTGCTTATAATGGCAAATTAAGAGATTGCTTTTCTAATTCAAAATCTCCTTCTTCTTCAATCAGTTTGAAATTCAATAAAACTGTTTTTTTAAAGGATAAGAAAGGTCATTTTTTGGAGCTATCCGGTTCTAAACCCAAACTGTTTAAAGAGTTACAAGGGCTAGGACCAGTGAAAGATCAAACTAGAAGGAGGATTGCCGATCACAAAGTGAAGAACGATTGAAAAAGTTCTTCACAAAACCTTTCAACTATATGATACAGGATTTCATCTCAATTTGCAAGCAAGTAAGAGACATGAAGACGGAAATACTTTTCAAAGTATTTTCCATTTATTTGGCTTGGTGCTATAGATTTGGTATTTGGATAAAACATCTAAAATACCTATATTGTTTTTTATAGGTATTTTGAGATTGTCTTATCTTTTATGTAATTTTATTTTTACTTTGATTTTTGGATTGTTTTCTCCTTTGGCATTTTTGTTTTTTAAACGTACTATATTTATTTATGGGATCATTATTGGATCCTATTTTTTAACCGGATGGGAACTCTGGGATACTAACCAACCTTCGGGTTGTTTTAAATTATTGGTATCCCCTGCATCTCAACGGTTTTAAAATAGGAAACAGTGGGTTTCATTTCAAATTAGTAGGTTTAATATAACAAAATTGCTTTTAATAAGGATCCTTTTTCTCTTGATCAAGGATCTTCTAGGTTTTTTACTTCCTAGTTTGTATTAGGTTGTAATTTCTTTTTATTATTAATGCAACTTTGCATCTTCTCAAAAAAAAAAAATAATGATTGGGAGGTGTCCACTTCTCAGTCATATAGGTCCCAGTAAAAACCAAATCCAAGTTTAATCAAATCCAATTCCACCCTTAAATTCAATCTCTAGTTCAACCCTCTACCAACATTCAATCAACCTTCAAATCATATTCAATCAATCCAAATCATTAATTTGATTATCATTGATGGGGAACATTCAAACTCAACCATTTAAGTCCAAAATTCAATCCAAACCCAACAACCAAACAAAATCTTATGGTAAAGGACCCATGTCGTAAAACCCTTTATGTGTGGTTTTTGTAACACCTTGAAACCCAGTCAAATGATCTCTTATCTAGGGTCTATTAATTTCATATTTTTTAGATGCCTCTAACTCCAACCCACCAAATTTGACCTCATTCTGAGGTCTCTATTCCTAGAAACTGGATTGATTTCCATGGTTGCAAAACTATAAAATATTTATAGCTTATGTCACTAAACTTCTCATTCAATGAAATTTGACCATGCGATTCTTTCCAAACCTCCCAACCATATCCATGACCTTTTTTATGACTTATTGACCAATAACCTACACTTTGTTGGACCCAATTTGACCCAAGGTTGACTAGGGGTCAAAATGATCAAATTACCCTTTAAAGGGGTTTTTGGTCTTTTCCCCAAAATTCAACATAGCTTTCCTATATAAACCTTCAAAACCTAATCCAATAGATCCTAAATATCATTAGGGACACATTGGATCCAAGCCCAATCTTTGGTTTTACCTAGTTGATCAAGTCAACCATGGTTGACCAAAGTGGCCCTTAAGGGTTTAAACACCCATTTCAAACCAAATGACCTCCCTTTAACTTGGGACCTCCTCCAATGAGTTCATATGATCAATTTGAACTCAATGGACCTAACCCTTGACCCTAGGTCAACTTTGTTGACCAAGTCAATCAAATTTGACCAAACCTTCCATAAACTCTCACCCTCTCAAACCTTTGACCAAGATTTCTCCAAACTCATTAAAACCCATGGGGTGATCCATTGGGTCTTTAAGAGATCCCTCTTCAAGACCCATGCGTTGGACCCACTTGGGTTAGCAATTTGGCTGACCCAAGTGTCCAATGAAAGGTTCCCCTTGAGCCAAATTCCAACCCTAGCCCAATTGGATCAAACAAATGGTGGAATTGGGTCCCCCATGTCCCAACACACCTTCCCTAGTTTACCCAGCTCATGGGTCAACTTGGGTCAACCTCTAGTCTAGCCCAAAGTGGTCAAAACCACTTTGACTCGAGCCACCTCCCATCTCAGAGCAATTCAAACCCAATTGGCACTTGTATTGGATGCTCCCTTACTCAACACACTTCCCCCATCAATCCCATGACCCTAGGTTGAGCCCAAATTGACCAAAATCATACAGGTTTGGCTCAATCTAAGCTCATTTCAGCAATTGGTCTCCCCCATTCCCAATTGAGCTCACCACTGAGTTCACTAGGACATCCTTTCAAGCTCACCCTGACTCAGCTAGTGGCCAATGGTGATCAGAGCGAATCAGAGAAGCTTCTAGTGGTTCAACCCATTGGCTTTGGGCTCACAGACCTCTGGGATGATGTCCGCTACCATATGGAGGGCATCTGGTTATCCACCGTCACCATCACAGCTATCCATGGCCGTGGGAGCCATTCAAATAAGGCACCTAACCCAGATTCTAGTGATTTGAAATCATTCCCTAGAGCTCCCCAACTCTTCCTCTCTCGTTTCCCAGCTTTCAAACCCTCTCTTACCATTGGTTCAAGTGAGCTCCGATGAAATCCATGTGCTCTCCACTCGAAGTCGTACCTTCAGCCATCCTTCGATCTTGGCGTCTGAAGGATAACTCTTCGCCTTCATCCCCACAATCCCACCGTTGGATTGAAAGTCCTCATTGTCATGATCCTTCTTATGAAATTTTGTGAGAGTTATTCAGTGATATCTCTTAGATCACGATGGAAAACATAAATTGCTTTAGGTCTGTATGGGAGGTTAAAGATGTAATCATAACCTTTGATTTTAATCAACGTTTCAAATTAGATCCCGCAGTTCTTGAGCACGTTTGATGGTAGCCACTTCATCAATGATCCAACAGTTGTAATCAATTCTGTGTTTATACATTCAGCCATAATGATTGGTTGGCTAATCGGATGACACCCACGTGTAAAGCACTGGTTGACTGTGTAAATCCGAATTTAATTTCATAACAAATTATGAAAACATTCAAAAATCATATCTCCCTCAACACTTGATCAATTTAGGTGTTCTTAGGTTTATTGGAAAGATCTCAGAGAGATCTTTAAAAGCCTTATGGTCTCAAGCCCTAATAAATTTTGTGTTAATGTCAGTTTTAATTTAAATGTTTATGGTATTTTTTTCATTTATGTGTCTAATTGATGTTACATGGCTTGAGACTTTTGGAGAATGAATTTGGACATGTCCACATCTTTTCCCCTCTATTTCATATGTTTAAGGGCATGCTTGACATAATTTAAACTTAGGGTCATGGTTTGACCCCTAAGTTCAAATTGGTCTTATGATCTATCCAATGAGATTTAGGATTGGAGTTTTGGTGTCTTAATTGTGTTTATTCTAGGGAGTTTAGAGCCATTGATTGGAACCCCACCCTTGCCCTAGGTAGTGACTTATGAATTTTTGAAGGTAACCTAGAGGTTGCCTTAGGTGGTTGGGTTATCCACTTTAGAGAGCTCCACTTGGGCCCAAATTCTAGGAGATTGAACCTTGAGATCAGGTGATCTCATGGTCTAAATCTTATAGGATATGGAATCCATTTGGTTCACCAACTATGGGTCCCAAAATCTTATCCTAAATTTGACCCATAACCTTAATTAATACATAATTAATTCACCTTAAATTCTAAAAATCCAAATAAGGCATTTAATTTCTCATAATTGAACTATTAACCCATGAAAAATAGAAGCCCCATCAAATTACCTTTAATTTAACTTTAATTTAATTTTTAAGAAAAATTTATAATTAATTCATTTAGTTATTTTAAAATATTTTAAACTCTAAAAAAATCTCTAAATACTTGGAAACATCCTCTTTGGTCATTCCTGATCTTTGGGTGTGATTCAAAGAGGTTTGAGATGGATTTGAATCAACATCTAAAAATCCCTTTATTTAAGAAAATTTAGAAAATAAAAAAATATCCAAACTTTGAAAAATCGGCAATAATTCTAAAAAAATCCAATCTAGTCAAACTCAAAGGCTCAAAGCCATTCAACTCTAACAAAAATCTGATGTTTTCTAAAAAATATATACCTCGAATTTTTTGTCAAAGTTAAAAAGTCAACTTTTCGATCAAATGTAGTTCATAACTAGGTCAAAATTTTACAAAATCATAAGTTAATGTAGAAAATTCTAATTTGAGCAAAATCAAGGTCTAATTAATCATCTTAAGGCATAATATTTAAGAAAAATACTAAATTTTAGAAATTACTTTAATTTTAAAAGTCAATTTTTAACCCTTTTATTAACACATTTAAATAATTCAAATAATAAAAAAATTTAATAATTGATTTAAATTCCAAACAAACTACGACTTGATTAATAAAATTCATTAACCAATACTTTAATACACAAAAATCACTCCAAATATGGGGTTTTTAGGATGGACTACCTTATGTTATGGGGCTATGTGCCCTAAGGAGGCCTGATTTCTCAAGCCGATTGTAACAACGGCACAAATGGATTCAACGGAGTGTAAAACCTTAAAATTAAGTGACTTTTAATTTGTTAACTAAATTAAAATCCTTAATTCAACCACATAAACCAGGTTTAAAGGCTGAACTACCTTGAGGTGCAGGGCTAAGTGTCCTTAAAAGGCCAAGTTACTCGATCCCACTATAATAGCGCCATGAACCGATTGGTGCGAAATCTAAGTTAATTTAATCTTTGAAATCAATGACTAATAAAATTAATTAAAATGCATCGATCCTTTAATCTCTAACTAATTAAACTCATTTGACCGATCAATCTTTAAAATGTATCCTCAAAATAAATCTTTATACATTCATATTCAAACTCAAACATAAATTTATCCTTCAACCTTCAACAAACCTGAATATCAAATAACTTGAACAAATTATAAAACTTAGGATCTACCCCAACTACATAGCTTTTAGCACAAACTTTAAATGATTTGCTAGGATAACCAACTCTAGTTTAGGCTAGACTGATGTTTACATTTTACTACTATGTGCCAAGTTTTTGAGTTTTCATTGCATGCAATGTTTGAAAATTGATTGAAGCGAGTGTTTATTTATTTAACAATAATCTACGAATTAATGTTATGGGCAATAGTTTACCCTTACGTTAGGACTGATCTAGTTTCTCACTGAGTTTTCTCCAAGTAGTCACGCTCATGCAAGACAATAAAAAGGGGGCAAAATAAATAATTATTATAACTGCTGCAGGTGCTTTAGCTGCTTAGCCCTTAAGTAAATAAGAGCGTGGCCAAGTATCAGTTACTTTTTACTACACTTATATATAAACTGCTTGGAATTTATTTAATTTTAAATGCTTAGAATAACCCTTTATAATAGTCTAAAATTTTAATGTTAATATTGATGTAATTTATTTAAATTCAAGAGTTGTGAAAGTTAGACATTTGAGTTGGCATACATAGATGCAAATTTTGATTCCAAAGAGGAAAGGACATCTCTCAAGGGATGGTCTTTTTCCATTTGGAAGCCAAAATTTGGTTCATTTCACTACCCATGTTAAAAGAATAACCTCCCCCCTTTGAGGAAGAGTTTTTTTTTTATTTTATTTGGGTGTCCAGATACAGTGAATCCAAGGAGCCCAAAGAAAAGAAGGATGAAGAGTTAAAGAAAAAGAATATCCCACTCAAAGTTAAATAGCGTTAATCTTAGGATTAGAATTCAAATTTGTTTTTAATGTTGTCCGACCACTTTTAATTTATGCAAATTCTGAGTTGTAATAAATAGGAAAACTATGGACATTTATTTAATTGATTTGATGGATGTGTTTGATTTAATATGATTGCGATTAGGATTGACTACTTTTTTTATGTTTTTTAGTGATTTGCATGTTCTTTTTATTTTAGCCTCGATACCCGAAGGCTCGTGATGGTAGGCTAAAAATATTTTCTACTTAAAATTAATTAAAACTTTTAGGCAAACATAGAAATTCTAATGATCTAAGAATTAAGTTCGGAACTTTGTGAGTCACCATAATCATATTTTTACCTTCTCCTCCTTGTTAAGCACCTCCCCTCCTGCGGGTTCTAGTAGACCACCTAACCTTTGTAGGAGTAGATCCGTCAAGATGATGTTGTGCAATCTCTAAGGAAAAATGATTTTAAAACTTTTTTTTAAAAAATTTCTTCATACACATTTTATGCATTTAATCAGTCGATCAGTATGCATTACATTAGAAACTAATTAAAAGAGTCTAAAGTTATAATTATATTTCTTTTCAAGCATTTCCACCTTACACAAGTTAAGGGACCAATTAGGATCCGCTCTAGATGTCGGCCCCAATTCTCAACATTTTTAATTTAAACGTCTTTACCACTCTTTTATTAAAATGACTAGACTCATGGGTTTGAAATCGACTAGATGGTTAGTTTAGTCTTTAATCTAAGCTGGGGT
This sequence comes from Dendrobium catenatum, assembly GCF_001605985.2. Classification (NCBI taxonomy): domain Eukaryota; kingdom Viridiplantae; phylum Streptophyta; class Magnoliopsida; order Asparagales; family Orchidaceae; genus Dendrobium; species Dendrobium catenatum. The sequence continues at coordinate 485,373 of NW_021320048.1, forward strand.
AAGTCCATATTTTGCATTACATTAACTATGCTCGGGCTACTGTGGTCCAGTGCACAATTTAGATTTAAGATACTGGACAGATTTTGAATCATAAGAGTCCAACCTACAAAAAATATAATCCAAAATTTCTAATAAAATAATCAACTCAAATTAAAATAATTATCTCAATCTAAAATTTAAAGACTAACACTTAATTAGGTTGGAACACTTCTAAATCATTTCAGAATATTAAAGTGTCTCCTACCCCTCCTCCTATGACTCTAGAAATAAGTTATCAAAATTTGATCCAATCCCTTTTTAACCCAAACAAATAATGGCACGCCCGAGGGGATCACTCTCTCTCCATCTTTAATAATAGCTAAATTATGTTTCATCAATAGTCTTACTACATTTCTTTCCGTTGGCATCTCTACCCATTTATTCCTTGAGAGTGCTTGGCAACATATATATATATATATATATATATATATAT
>NW_021320048.1:490727-495727 GCF_001605985.2 Dendrobium catenatum
CTCTCTCTCTCTCTCTCTCTCTCTCTCTCTCTCTCTCTCTCTCTCTCTCCCCCCCCCCACACACACACACACACACATTTCAACATCAATACCCTTACTTCTATCAGGTTTTTCCACATCTCCACTCAAATATTTAACATTATCTCCTTGCCACTGGAATCCAGCAGCACTAACCAAATCAACATCACAATCCACTCTGCCATCAGTTTTATCAACAACATTAATAAAATTTTCAATAGAAGAACCATCAGTTTTATCAACAACAGTTACAAACTGTTCCATCGAAGATGTAGCCAAATCAACCTCTACAGCTTTTGCTCTCCTTATCCCAGGCAGTTTTTGCAAGGGACCAATTCGTTTTAATACATTGGTAATTCGGACTTTAGTACCTCTATTCTCCTTACTCCTTGGCTTCACTACCTTAGTTTTCCCATCTGAAAGCTATAGAATTTTGGGAACCAAGAGTTGAGCTGGAGAAACCACAGAACCATTATTATTCCCCTTAAATCTCCTTGCCAACGTATGAGAACTAGATTTCATCAAATTCTCTGAAGACACACAACTCCTCATTAGATCTTCCATGATTTGCAAACCACTAGACTCTTGAATGTTACAATTCTGTGCCATGGGTTGTACCAAACCGCCTGGATCGTTTAAACTCCTATCATAAATACCATCCATTCCCTGCTCCACCTTAACCAGTACCTTGCCCAAAACTCTGCGTTCAACCCCTTGAGTCAATGATTCTGTCAAACCGAAGGTACCTATATTAGAGTCCTCTTCCATAACATGCGTGTCTGTTTTATTTTGGTCTTTAATAACTTCCCTCCATACATATTTTGTAATAATAGTCGGAGTAGCTCCCTTGTTATAATTGCCTTGTGTTCTAATTCCAATTCTGACATTATTAGATCTCCTCCTTCTATTGACAATGGTCCACTCTCCATGATCATTATCTACCATCTGCTCCTGAGAATCACCTGAGTCAACAACCCTACTAGCAACAGTAACATAAGATGCCTGAACATTCTTTCCACTCCCAGCATTAGCCGAAATGAGCAGATCCGGCTCATTTCCATTCTTCATCACTTGCTGTTTAGGAAGCAAACTAACTTCCTTACATATCTCGGCTTTATGCCCAACTTTCCCACACATTAACCAAATTAGGGGAATTCCTTCATACTCAATAGGTTGGAAAAAGTACCCCCAAACCCATGAGGCCCACACACCTTTAGGCAATCTCTTTGATAAGTCCAAACGAACACAAATGCGTGCAAATGCACACCTGCTCCAAAGTTTGGTCTGTTCATCCATAAATAATGGTTCACCAACTCCCGCAGCCAGCCTCGCTAAATTTGCCTCATACCAATATTCCAATGGCAAACCAGGTAGCCTAATCCAAACCGGAGATGTAAAACCCCTAAGAGATTTAGAGGATAATCCAGTCGACCATTGATCAACTCCTATAATTTGGCTGGCCACATACCAAGGCCCTCCAATCAACACATTATCCCTCGCTTCCATGTTATCAAACCAACATACAAAACAGTCAAAGCCCATAGGCGTAATCATTGTTAATCCAAGGTGTCCCCACTTACGTTGGAGCTCGTTTTGTACAACCCAAAATGGAAGACGTCTTCCAAGTAAGCTTCCAACCAAGGCCCTGCTTAACCTTTGAACATTTCCTCTAGCTTTGTGCAGGTCTAGATTAACCAATCCATCTTCCCTTAGGAATCTTCCAACCTCTTCCATCAAGCACAGTTTGACTGGCAAAGCCTTCTTCCATGCATTGGATGCAGCCTTCATCTCATCCATTTCCTTCTTTACTGTCCTGGCCCCCAAAGAAGGAAAACAAGGTTCCTATGAACCATTAATCTCAACAGAAGCATTCCCTCGAACACCTGAGGTTCGTTTAGAAACATTGAAGAATCCACAGCTAACAGTATTTGCATGTTCACTCCTAGCAGAAACTTCATCTACATTCAGACCAGGTAAATTCCCAATCTTACCAAAATTAATTCTCGGCTTAATGCGGTCAAGATCCATCCCATCTCCCATGGCCTTACTACTCAAAGAGAACTTAAGGAGATCCCCAATACTACTCATTCCCCCAAAAGTAAATTGTAGCTTATCAGGTTTGAAAACTGGATTTTCCAGAATCCTACTAACCTCAATTTATTCAGCCGAAGCAGACCCGACAACATCCTCAGAAACCGATATTCCAATCTGTTTTGTACCAGTGGCCATAGCACCCAGTGTTCTTGAACAAGCAACATCCACATTTTCAACAACCTGGTTCAAAGATCCAGCTCGATTCTCAATCTCTTTCAAGAATTCCTCAGCTTTGCTTCCACCCAAAACATCTATAGTTTCATTTAAATCAGATGAAACCAGCATAGGCATATCTAGGGCTGCAAGCGAACCAAACGTTCGACGAACTACTCGTTGTTCGGTTCGATTAAAGCTCGTTCGTGATCGTTTAATTAACAAACAAACAAACTTGAACAATATTTTAAATACTCGATTCTTAAATAAACAAGCTTGAACACTAATGCGTTCCGCTCGTTTATGTTCGCGAACAACATCAGTTGATGTTCATGAACAAGCTCGATAAAAAGCTCGATTCAAGTTCGATTAAATATAAAAACTTTAATTATACCATAATATAATATAATTATTTTTTATTAATAAATTTTAAAGTAATAAAATATTATAACATATGTTCATATAAATTAATCATATTTTCATTTTAAATATACAACTGCTTTTATTTTAGAAATTTCATTTCATGAACAAGAAATATTTCATATTTGTCCATGTTTGTTAGATTGTTTGTTTAGAATGTTCATGAACAAATTTAATGTTTGCTTGTTCAATAAATTGTTTGCGAGATATGTTCACGAACATAGCTCGTTTAAAGCTCGATAAGCACTAAACAAACGAACATGAACCAAACATGAACCAAACATGAACACCCTTAAATTAAACGAACCAAACATGAACACAAATAATAAAGCTCGAATCAAACACGAACCAAACATGAACAAGCTAATGTTAAACAAACACAAACATGAACACTCACATACTCGGCTCGGCTCGGTTCGTTTGCAGCCCTAACCAAAATTTTAAACTTTGGCTTACATAGTAAATTATTAATCCTATATTTATTTCCAAATACTCCATTAATGATAGGTAATTGTTTCAGTCCAACGGCGCCGTTAAGCCTCTGATGGACGGCGTTGATTGAGTTATCAACCTCGTTTTCATCTTTCCTTTCTTGTCTGCAACTCACATGGAGTGGAGTCGACGCCAAGCTTGGCACTTTCTCTCCCTCTCAGTTTCCGCGATATAAAAAAAATCCCTTTTTTGGAGCAATCTCTTGGTTATTGGCATTGTAGAAATTCCCAACAGGTCGCGTGCCGGACTTCTAACGGAAGAACAGGAAACCTCTATCGCAATACTCTGGGGACTTGGAAAGTGAGAGCAAATCTGTGGATTTTGATTGCTCCTGTTTCCTTATCGACGATGATTTTTTGTTAGGAGGAAGAGAGGAGGGATATGAGCGGAGAGCTTCTGTGGAATTCGTACGGCATTAATTAAGTGATGGCTGCCATTGCAGCGGCTGCATCATCATCAGGGATGAGCGAGTCTGTGTTCAGAGTCGAAACTACGCCCCGGCTGGCCCAATGGCGGATCGAAACTCTCTCGAATTTCTCCTTCCGCAAGTCCGATCCCTTCAAGATCGGCCTTTGGAATTGGTTCTCGTTCTCACTAACCCTTACTTAGTTTCGATCTGATTTAATAGGGAGAGAGAGATAGAGAGAGAAAGCAAGAAAGGGCAAGGGAGAGCAAGCTAGAGATAGAGAGAGAGAGAGAGAAGAGAGGGGGAGAGAGAGAGGAGAGAGCAAGAGAGAGAAAGGGAGAGAGAGAGAAAGAGAGAGAGAAAGAACGAGTGAGAGAGAGCGAGTGAGAGAAAGAGTGAGAGGAAGAGAGAGAGAGGGAGAGAGAGAGAGAGAGGGAGAGAGAGGGGGAGAGAGAGAGGAAGAGAGAGAGTGAGGGGGAGAGAGAGAGAGGGAGTGAGAGAGAGAGCGACTGAGAGAGAGAGAGAGAGAAAGTGAGAGGAATAGAGAGAGGGGGGAGAGAGAGAGATAGAGAGAGGGAGGGAAGAGAGGGGGAGAGAGAGGAGAGACTAAGAGAGAGAGAGATGCATTAGAGGGAGAGAGAGAGAGAGAGAGATATATGAAGGTTGCATTTTACATTACTGAAAGGGAAAAATTACAAAATCAGTATGAAATTGAAAGCCTATGCCTTCCCGGGCCAAAAAACAAAAAACAAAAGGGGGAAGAACTAACATTAAGAGAGTACCCATCCATACATGATAGACACTTAGAAAAAAAGCAAAGAAACAAACAAGGAAAGGCCCCTTTACCACACAACACATGCCCAAGTGATCAAATTGGTTCTCAAGACTCCACTCGAGGGAGGGGGGGGGAGGTACCTGGTGAGAGTTTGAAACAGCCCAAAGGATGAAAGATATCCCATTGCCCTGGCATAGGGTTGAGTCTCACTTGACCCATTGGACATGCCCCAAGGGGAGCCCTCATTGGTCACCAAAGGGGACAAAATCCCCGCCAATGTCGTCATGTAAGTTCTTCCTACGCTTCCTAGGCAAGGTGGCAATCGACCCTAGCTGTAATAGTTGCTTCTCCAAAAAAGTCTTGGGAGCCTTGTGTTGTCTTTTGGTGAGATTGACAGAAGTTGTGGAAGGGTCTTGGTCATTTCTGTGAGCATTAAAGACAATACTATGATCTTTAGTTTGAAGTATGCTTGGAGTACCAATTCTATGAGAAATCTCTTCCATGCGTTTAGGCTCAGAACAAGGAGGCAGGGTGCCGGTCCGAGCTTCATTCTGACGTCTCTGGCTATGGGTGGGCTGTTGAGCTGTAGCTTTTTGCTTTCCTTTCTTCCATCGGGTGACCAGGTTCTAGGCGCCAAACGAC
>NW_021320048.1:500727-516889 GCF_001605985.2 Dendrobium catenatum
AGAGAAGGGAGAGAGAGAGAGATGCAACAGAGGGAGAGATAGAGAGAGATAGAGAGGGAGAGAGAGAGAGAGAAGAGCGAGTGAGAGAAAGAGAGATGGAGAGAGATGTAATAGAGGGAGATAGAGAGAGAGAGAGAGCTAAATGTTGCCGTTTGCATTAAAGAAGAAAGTAAAATTAGTTACAAGAAAAACTCAAAGTAACTAAACCCTATCACTCTCCTCCCTCAACAACCTCAAGGGAGTTGGGGGAAAAACTCATTATTTACTTCAAGTAAACTTAAACTATCTTGTAAAGCTATATTGGCGCAAAAGTCGGCTGGCCTATTACTTTCTCTGTTTATGTACTGAAACAGGACCTTCTTGAACCTCAACCAAAATGAGAGATCCAGCCCTCATTACTGAAATGTACCTTATTTCTATGATCATATATATGTTGTAACCATTTGATAGCATTAATACTATCTCCTTCTATAATGATCCCTTCTAAATCAGTTATCCATTCCATAAGAACCTCACGGATGGCAGCAACTGCATTCACCTTAGCTTGGAATGCATCCCAATGTTCAAATCCTTTACTAGCAGCAATAATCAATGCTCCCTCAAAGTTCCGCACCACAATTCTGATCCCAGCCTTGTTAGAAGGTTTCACTGCCATTGCTTATGAGACGGCAGCCCAACGGGCTGGATAGTACTCCATTGCTCCAGGATCGGTGAACAATAAGGTTTAGCAGCAGGGAAAGCATAGTAGCAGCATTGATAGTCGGAGGCCTACTCTTCCCTTTGTGTTTTAGCTCATTTCTTGCACGCCAAACCTGATAAATAGTATAACAACATATTCATCCTAGGCTTGGGTTATTATCCACATTAGCACATATCTTTTGAATCAATTCTACCAATGAATGAACCATAGGCATAACAAACCCCCACTTCCTCAGAATAACAAACACGTCTTTCAGTTTGGTACAATGTGCTGTACAATGGTCCAAAGTCTCTTCCACTTGACATTCCCACGGGCAGAGAAGGTTTGTCGATAATCCCCTATAATAGAGCCAATGATTGGTAGGAATAGCATTCCTAAGAAGTCGCCACCAGAAGAAGCTTTCCCGCGGGTGCAATTTCAATTTTCTCATCCATCCGTATATGTATTTACCTTCTCCCATCTTGGCCTTGTATGCCATTGCAGTCAGTGTCATACTCATTCGAGAATGAATGAGTTCTGGAGCATCGATTCCATTGTTCCCATTAGTAGCAATGGCCATAATCCTCTCAGCCATTACTTTGCCAAAACAGTTTTCTACCTGCTCCCCATTCCATCTGGTAGAATCATCAAGCAGCCAATTCACCCTGACATTCTCCAACTCATATACATTAACAAAAGTAGGCCATGAATCTATCCTTCGATTCAATATCCAGCAGTCATGCATTACATCTACACATTGGCCATTTCCAATTTTCCACCGGATGATGGCTTTAAGGGCCTTGGCACCATCATGAATTACCTTCCAAGTGATAGAACCTCTATAAACCTGCGTGTCATTCCATAGCTCCATGCCATACTTGGCTCTCACCACCTTATGCAGTAATGAGTTCGAATTACTAAGCACTTGCCAAGCCACCCTAGCACGCAATGGGCCTTGCCAAGTGGTCAGGCCATGAAATCCCAGACCTCCATGGTCTTTAAAATGCATCTAATTCATTATATATTTCTATTTCGTTCTTCCTCTCCCACTCCCTCTATATATATATATATATATATTTATATATATATTCATACTCTTATCCTTCTTTAGCTCTATCACCTTTTACCGCACTCTCTCCTCTCTCCTCTCTCTCTCTCTCTCTCTCTCTCTCTCTCTCTCAAAATAACGTCTATCCTCTCCCTCAACCTCTCATGTGTCTCTCTATCTCTCCCCAACATTTTTTTTTTTATCAGCCAGGCCTCACCCACTCTCAACTCTCTCCCTCTTCCCTATCAACTCGTCTCACTCTCTCTAGGCATCTTTGAAATAATCTCTCTTCTCCCTCCTGTTGCTCACCTCCTCACTTCCCTTCCTCTTCACCTTTTATCTTCCTCTCTTCTACTCTCACTACACCTACTTACTTTCTCTATCTCTACTCCTATATCTCCTTTTCACTCTTTTTATTTCATACACACACTCCCCTCTTAGATTTTGACACATAATATCTCTCCCTCTCTTTAACCTCTCTTTCTCCTCCTCAGTCTCTCTCTCCTCATTTCTCCCCTCTCTCTCCTCCCTCTCTCCCTCTTCTTTTTCTTTTCCTCTCTCTACATTCTCTCTCTCTCAATTCTTGTTCTCTCCGTCCCTAACTCTCTCTCTCAATATATATATATATATATATATATATATCAATCTCTATATATATATATATATATATATATCCCCCTCTCTTATCGTCTATCTCTATCACTCTTTTTATTTCACTCTCACTCACTCCCTTTCTCTCTATACTCTCTTTCAAAATATATCTCAAAATATCTCCCTCTCCCTCCCTCTCTCTCCCTCACTCATTCTCTCTAACTTGCCTTCCCAACTATCTTCCTTTTCCCTCCCTCACCCTATATCTCACACCCTCACACATCTCAATATAACCCTTTCCTTCTCTCAGTCACTCCCTCAAACTCCCTCTATCTCGATATCTCCTATTCTATCTCTCCCCCACTCCCTGAAAAAAAAAACATCTTTTCTCCCTCCCTTATGTGCTCTCCCACTTTCATGCTCTTTTGCCTCTCTCTCTCTCTCTCTCTCACCCTTTCTCTCTTCGTACTCTCTCACCCTTTTTCTCTTCGTACTCTCTCACCCCTTCTCTTATTTACTCTCTTTTTATCTTTACTATTATCTCTCTCTCTCTCTTTATCTCACTCTCTCCCTCTCTCTCTTGCCTTCTCTCACACTATTTCCCTATCTCCATCTATGTCACTTTCTCTCTTTCTCTATATATCCCTTTCCCTCTCTCACTCACTCACTCTTCCATTCTTCTGCTCTCTTTGTCACTCTCTATCTATCTATCTCTCTCTTTCTTCTCTCCCTCACTCTCTCTTCAGTCTTTCTCTTTCATTGTATCTATCTTTATAAAAAACACATTTCCCTTCCCTAATATCTTTATCTCTCTCAAACGCTTTGCACTCCCTCACCCTTATTTCATATCTCTACACTCCTCCCTGTTGCACACATTCTTTCTCATTATCTCTCTCCCTCTCTCTTGCTTCACTCTCACTCACTCTCTCTAAATATATTACTCTTCTCTCTCACCCTCTCCCTATCTCTCCATCTCTTACTCTCTATCCTTTTTTCTCTTTATCCCTCTCCCTTCCCTTATTTATCTCTCTTTCAATCTGTTTCCCTTTATCATGCTCTCTTACACTCACTCTCTCTTTGTTTCACTCTATCTCTCTCTCACTCCCATCTCCTTCCTCTCTCTCTATCTCTCTCCATCTCATCCCTCCATCTCTCTCTCTCTTTCTCTCTCTCTCTCTCTCTCTCTCCCTCTCCCTCTCCCTCTCTCTCTCTTCATGTGTCAATAACTATCTTGCTTGTCTCTGTCCCACTTTACCTTGCCATCTTTATCTCTTCATATTCCACTTAATCCCCTATTAATTCTCTCTCTCTCTCTCTCTCTCTCTCTCTCTCTTTCTCTCTCTCTCTCTTTCTCTCTCTCTTCCCTCTCTCTCTCTCTCTCTCTCTCTTAATACATCTCTTATGCTCCCTTTTTATCTCTTGCTCTTAATATCTCACTCTATCTTACTCACTCTTCCTCTCCTGCTCACTCACTCTATTCTCTCTCACACTTTTTCTGAGTTTTTCGCTGTCTCTCTCCCACTCCATCCCACATTCCCTCCCCCATATCTTCCACTTTATTTCTTGTTTCTCTCTCTTTCATTTATCTCCCTTTCTACCCCCTCTTCCTCGCATGATCTTGCTATCTCTCTATATTTCTCTTTCCTAAATTCGCTCTTGCTCTCTCTCACCCTCTATCTTGATCTTTTTTTCTCCCTCATCCCTCTCTCACTTTATTTTTCTCTCAAAAAAATTGTCTCTCCCTCTCCTCCTCTCTATCTCTCTCTTTCTCCTGCCTTTATTCTCCCTTTTTCTATCTGTATCACTCTCTCTCAGCTCTCTCAAATTTCTCTTCCTCTATGTTTGCTCTCCTTCTTTCCCTCTATTATTGCACAATCTCTCTCAAACTCTATCTCTCTCTCACACACACACAATATATCTCTCTACATCTATCTTATCCTCCCTCTTTCCCTCTCTCTTCATTTCCATCTATTTTTCTTTCTCCTTCCCTCTCTCTCCCTTAACCCCCCTCTCTTTATCTCACTATTTCACTTACTGTCTCTCTATTACTTTTTCCATCTATATTCTCTCTCCATATTTGTTTTTCTACCTCTCTTCCTTTCTCTCACTCCCTCTCTCTCCTTCTTTGTTTCTCTAAACATATCTCTCTCGATTTCTCTAGCCTGCCTCTCTCTCACTCTTGCTCACCCTCTCTCTCTATCTTTCCCCCTATTGCATTTTATCACTCCAATACTCCCTTCATCCCCATCCTCTCTATATCTCTATCCATGATTCCCACACTCACTTTTTCTCTCTCTCTAGATCACTCTCTATCCATCTCCTTCTCCCTCTTTATTAGACTCGTGATCTATCCCACTACATCTCCCTCTCTATCTCATTAATACACTCTCTTCACTAAAATAAATATTTCTCTCACTAAAAAAAATTATATAATATATATCTCAATCTCTCCCTCTATCTATTCCTCTTGTTCTTGCACACACTCTCTCTCATCAACTTCTCCTTATCAGCCTCTCTATCTCTTCCCTATCCATCCCACTCTCTCTATTATTCTATTTATCCCCCTATCACTATCTTCCTTCTCTCACACACTCGCTCTTTCTCTTTCACTCTCTCAATCTGTCTCGCTCTTCTCTCTCTCACTCTCTCTTATTTTCTCTCTCACCTTCTCTGACTCTCTTTCTCTCCTACTCTCTCTTCATATCTCTCTCTTATATTCAACTCATTTAAAATATAGATCTCTCTCTCTCTCTCTCTCTCTCTCTCTCTCTCTCTCTCACTTTGAATCTCTCTACTACCACCCTCCCTCCCTTTCTATCACACACTCTAGTCTCTTACTCCCTTGTTTCTCTATATCACTCAATCTCTATCACACTTACTCAATCTTTTTCTCCGTCTCCTATTACATCATTCTGTCACATACTCTTTTTGTCCATCTAAATATCTCTCAAAATTTATATAACTCACTTCCACTCTCTCTCTTTTTATCTCACATCCATCTCTTACACATAGGTACACAAGGGATAAGTACAATTCCAAACACTCGCATGGGCCCCAGCGAGCGTGTTATTGGTTCACACGTGACGTCTAGGGATGCAGCGCGGGTTGACAAGTGAATCAAAGTTCAAACTCGATCATTCTATATGGATAAATGGGAGTCGACTGGGTTCAAACCACCAAGCCATTATACGGTTGCAACGACTGATATATTTATTTTAATACATTTATATTAGGTCTTTAAGGCTTATAATAATATGAATTCACTAATAAAGGCACAAAGCCTACGAAACTCAATCCCCTATCGGCAAATTGATAGGGTCGATAAGGTTTAATCAATTGAAAATGATCTGAAACACCCCGATGATGGTTGTGTTGAATGCAAATCTCAATCGGAGGAGTTCACAAATACTTTCAAACTCCATCCCAAATACCCCGATGATGGCTGTGTTAAATGCAAATCTCAACCGAAAGTGTTCTATCCGAAATACCTACAAAGCCCAATATCCAACAATTCCAAAATCATCCAAGTCCAAAATATTTAAAAATGGAAATCAATCCATTAAATAACTTAAAGAAAAATCCATCCACCCTTCAGCTCACATTGAGTTAAATGTCTAATCGAGAAATATCATTAGAATCTATTCTCAAACAATTTCCTTTTAATAAGGATGTGATACATGTCCTCTAACCAGCGGTTTTGTTGCCAAATGGCACCGTAGGATAAACGGTTATGACTCGGGGCCCTCTGAATCGAGTGGTTTTGCCGCTAAATAGCACCACGAATACCGGTTATGGCTAGAGCCAATACGTTCCTTATTAGCATCAAATCCTTGAGATATGAATTAATAGGATATGATCGATAGGGTACAAAGCCCTCTGTTAGCTAAGGTGGATTCAAATTTGTCCCCTTTGTTAAACATTCACCCCAGGTCTACAAGGTATCCTTGGATGAAGCAACCCATGGTTGTCGAGAAGGATCCTTCTGTCAGGTTGGGTCGACTTCCTCCTCTGACTACATAGACCATGGACCACGATGGCCCGGGATGACGGAACCATGAGATCTTGAAAGGGTCCATCATCCATTCCCCCACCACCTTATTTAAGTGGAAGATGGTGAAATTTCCAATTTTAAATATCAATCCTTTAAATTCCTTAAGCCCATTGCTGCTACTATATGCCAGATAACACGTATACTCTATGTATATGATTGACGACTAGCCTTAATCGAATGTTCTCTCTCGTTACTAGGAGGGGTAATTAACTATAGGGGCTTGCGCCTACAGGAAACCAGAACTCAGATCATAAAGTCTCGACAAATAAGGGCGAAATCTTTGGATAGTGTCTTATCTAAAAACTCATCTGCCTTCTCAAATTTACCCTGGAACTTATTCCGTTAAAACTCCCTCGCCAAAAGAAAAAACAAATCAGTGCTGGCGGAATGTTCTCTCTAGTTAAATTTGCAAGCTTGAAACTAACGGGACATGCATTAAGTTGGTGGAAAAACTTACAAAATAACAGATTAAGAAGAGGCAAAGAAAAAATTCAACTCTGGGATAGAATGAAAAAATAGATGAAAGGAAAATTTTTACTCGAGAACTATTTTCAGGAGTTTAACAATTTGCGTCAAGGTAATCAATCTGTAGAAGAATACACTAAAAATTTTTACAAATTGCATGCCAGAAATGATTTGGATGAGTCTGAAGAGAAAACTGTAACGAGATATCTCAATGGGCTAAAATTGTCAAATTAAGATCAACTCAACTTACATCATGTGCTAAAACTAGATGAGGCTTATTGAATGTCTTTAAAAATTGAAAAGCAACATTTGTGGGGAACCAATATAATCACTGAAACATATAAACGAAGGCAAACGAGTGGAACTAAAACTCAAACTTCTGCGAGAACTTCGAATGTAAAAGTTAAAACTTTTGAAAGTCAAAATCAAGAAAAAGGAAAAGGAGTACCAGGAAATAAACCGTCTGAACAATCTAAGCAAATTGGGCCTTGTTACAAATGTGGATTATATGGTCACTTGTCAGCTACTTGCAGAAAGAATAATCTTCCACGAACTAATTTCATAGAAGGATAAAATGAAATAGAAGAAGAGGAAGAAGATGAAATAGAATCTGAAAATGAAGCTGAGTTAGAAAAATTTGACTTAGAAGGTGATGAAGGAGAACCATTGTTAGTAATTCGACAAGTCTTAACTGCTCAAACTGAAAAGGAGATAAATGGCTTAGGAGAAATATTTTTAGAACTACCTGTACTGTTGAAGGAAAAGTTTGCACTTTAATGATTGATAGTGGAATTTCAGGAAACTTTGTTTCACAACATATGGTAAAGAAACTAAAGCTGAAAACGAAACATCTTGATAAGTCATATAAAATATCTTGGTTCAAAGAGGGAAGTGAGGTTCCTATAAATAAATAATGCACTATGAACTTAACGATTGGAGGAACTTATAAAGATCAAATTGTTTGTGATGTTGTGCCTTTGGAAGTATGTCACATCCTTTTAGGTCGCCCCTGGCAGTATGATCATAAAACCATCCACAATAGAGAAAAGAATACATATTCTTTAATTAAAGATAACAAAGAATTCACACTCTTTCCACAAAAAAATATTCCTGATCCGGTAACAAAGAACAAGAAACCTGTCAAGTCTTTCACTTCTGAATTGCTTTTGAACACAAATGAGTTAACAAAATCTGATGTGATATATCTATTATTTGGAAAAGAGTCTGATTTAGATTTTGAGATTTCCAAGGAAATACAACCATTGCTTGATGAATTTTCTGATTTGATACTTGATGAATTACAAGCTGGATTACCTCCGATGAGAAACATTCAACATCATATTGATTTGATTCCTGGAATTACATTACCTAATCATTCACATTATAGAATGAGTCCAAATGAACATCAAGAACTTTCTAAACAAGTATCTGAACTATTGGAAAAGGGTTTAATCCAAGAAAGTCAGAGTCCTTGTGCTGTGCCTGCTTTACTTACTCCTAAAAAAGATAAAACTTGGAGAATGTGCATAGATAGCCGAGCTATAAACAAAATAAACATCAAATATCGATTTCTAATTCCTAGACTAGTTGACATGCTGGATATATTAAGTGGTGCTAAATTTTTCTCAAAAATTGATTTGAAAAGTGGGTATCATCAAATAAGAATTAGACCTTGAGATGAATGGAAAACTGCTTTTAAAACCAAAGAAGGCTTATATGAATGGCTTGATATGCTTTTTGATTTGTCTAATGCTCCGAGTACTTTTATGCGAACAACGAATCATGTTTTACGATCTTTTATTGGAAAATTTGTGGTTGTATATTTTGATGATATTCTGATTTATAGCATTCATCCATCTGAACACCTTTTTCATGTTAAAGAGACTCTGAAAACTTTGAGAGAACAGACGTTGTACATCAATTTAAAGAAATGCTCTTTTATGACTTCGAGTTTGAAATTTTTGGGTTACATTATATCTGCTAAAGGAATCAAAGTAGATCCTATGAAAATTGAGGCAATAAGAAGTTGGCTTGTTCCTAAGAATATCAGAGAGGTAAGAGGGTTTCATGAGTTAGCATCTTTTTATTATCGATTCCTTAAGAACTTCAGTACTGTTATTGCTCCTATTACTGATTATTTTAAAAAGGGGATTTTTAGGTGGACATTTAAAATTATTAAAACAAAAATGAGTCAATCTCCCATTCTTAGATTGCCAAATTTTGAAATCATTTTTGAAGTTAATTATGATGCCTTTCATATTGGTATTGGTGCAATGCTTAGTCAAAAAGAAAAACATGTTGCTTACTTTAGTAAAAAACTGACTGAGTCTAAGTCTATTTCTACTTATGATTTGGAGTTCTATGCTATTGTGCAAGCTTTAAACTTATGGAGATGTTACTTGGTTCAAAAAGAATTTATTTTAAATACTGATCATGAAGCACTTCGTTTTCTGGACACAAATGTATACCTCTTGGATCTACCTATTACTGTTGGCACTTTCAAAAAGTTAAGTAGAAAGGAATTTGGCCCTTTTCGTGTGATTAAAAAATTAGGTATTAATGCCTATTTGCTAGATTTACCAAATACTGTTGGCACTTCACTTGTTTTTAATGTTTCTGGCCTGTCTTTGTATGAAGGAGATTCTGACGATTTTGTAGATATTAAAACTTTACCACTCTCTGCTCCTTTGTTAAAGCCTGAAGATCAAATCGAAGATGTTATATATGTGAAAGCTAATAAGACGAGGCATGGAGAGCATAAAAAGTTCCTGGTCAAATGGAATCATCGATCATTGACTGACTGTACCTGGATTGATGCTGCTGATCTAAAAAAGAAAAACTTGGAGCTTTATGAACCAGGGGAGAATTGATGCTATCAAGAATTTCTATATTTTTTATTTTATTTGAACAATTTTTTATTTAGTTTTCTATTTTTTTTTCTTTTCTTTTTTAGCTATTCAATGATGGGAAAGCATCCAATGATCATGGTAGATTATGCATAAGGCATGTTAGACCTTTGGTTTGCTGGATCGATTGGTCCTTGGCCACTGATGGTTCACGGGTTGGCTATTTGGAGCATATGGCATTGAGCTCATCCTCTTAAGTTGTTGAACTGAAGTTTAGTAGCTCATTAAATTCCAAAAAGGTACCTCATTATGAAGATTTACTTTTGGAGTGGCCTTGTCGCTTCCCCTTCCCCTTTTCTTCTTGCCTCTTGGAAAACCGTGGCTTTCTCTTTAATGATGGCTAAATTCTCTGCATAAAAGGTGCTATTTTTCCATACTTTACCTCTTGGTATTCCGGCCATTTGCTATTTTAAACACCTGGGACTTCTCCCGTGGCCGTGGCTCCTCGGTTCCGCTCGGCCTGCTTGTTTCCCGCGCTGGCTGTTTCAGTTCCTGTGTTTGGATTGATTTCCGAATGGATTGGGAAGATTTCTATGCTAATGATGCTTCGATTCTAATGGAAATTAAAATCATGTGGCTCTTGGCATTCCCCTTCTATGTCTATAAATAAGAGATGAGCTTGTGAAGGAAAGGCAGTTGATATTTGTGAGCATATGTGCTATTAACCTGTGGGTTTTATTCGGAAATCCTGCGGGCTCTTTCCACCCTTCTTTTCTCATCCCCTGCGGAAATCCTGTGGGCTCTTTCCACCCTTTCTTCTCAGACTTCTAACCTCTTCGTCTCTCCGCAAGTGCCACTCCATCTGTATCCTTCTTCTCAACAGTGAAGCAACTTTAGGGTGTCGTGTCTTGGTTGATTTGGAAGCATTTAGGACAGTCTTGTAGTGGTGGACCATCGGTTTGTTAGTCTTATGCACTTCTCTTATTTAATCTATTACTCGATGCATGTGAGGAACCCACTCTGATGGTTGTCTGAGGATAGCGTTTTTCTATTTCTTTAAAATCTCATAGTATTTCTTGTTGTGTTTGTCAAGTTTTAGTTGTCTGCTTTAATTTTAATAAAGTTTGTTTTAAGTTCTATCCATTGCGTCAGTTTCTTCTTGTGTGTCTACATCACTAGGGAAGCCTTGGTCCAATAGGAATTAGTAATGCAAGAAATGTTGTTTTGATGTGTATATCTGATTTGAAGATTGTTTGGGCAAAATTTTACGGTGGAAAACAGTATCAACTTGATCTGAAATGCTGGAGAATTCAATATGTTTTTGCAACTTAATGTTTTTATTTCCACAGGGAAAGTTGTTGACATCATTTTCGCTCGCTTTCATCTCGAGCATGTTCGATCGAGTCAATTAGCTCTGATTGAGCCTACTTTGAGTTAAATCGAAGTCGATTCTGGTCTAATTTTATTAATTTAATGTGGTTGGACCGAATCAAGCCCAAATCTACCCAATTCGATTCGAGTCAAGTTTGATCTTGAACCTAAACCTTGCCCAAATCAGTTGGGTTTAATTTCTATTCAGTCCTATTTAACCTTCTTAATAGTTTGAATCTTATTCCTAAATCGAGAAATAACTTCAACAGTTCCGATTTTATCAAGACCCGATGCCTGTAGTCATCGCAGTGTTTAGTAGCGTGATGCTCTTATTTCAGCATGGGATAGGGTCATTTTAGCAAAGAGAGAGAGAGAGAGAGAGAGAGAAGGTGAGAGAGAGCTAGAAAGTGAGATTTGCATTTTTTAGTTGATACTATGGTGTGTGTGTGTGTGAAAGAGAGTAAGAGAGGGGGAGAGATAGAGAGCTAGAAAGTGAGAAAAGGTGAGAGAGAGAGAGAGAGTATGAGAGAGAGAGAAGAAAGATTGAGCTAGAAAGTGAGATATGCATTTTTTAATTCATAATATGGTGTGTGTGAGAGAGAGAGAGAGAGAGAGACAGAGAGAGAGAGAGTGAGAGAGAGAGACTGAGAGAAAGAGTGAGAGAGTAGAGAATTGGAAAGTGAGATATGCATTTTTTTACTTGATGCTATGGTGTGTGTGTAAGAGAGAGAGAGAGAGAGAGCTTAATAGAGGAAGAGAGATGAGGTGAGATAGTGAGAGAAGAAGTGAGTGAGAGAGAGAGGAGAGCTACAAAGTGAGATATGAATTTGTTTTTATTTAATGCTATGGTGTGTGTGGGGGGGGAGAGAGAGATAGAGAGAGAGCTAGAAAGTGAGTGGGAGAGAGGGAGCTAGAAAGTGAGATAGAGTGAGAAAAATAGAGAGAGAGAGAGAGAAAGAGATGTGGTGAGACAGTGAGAGAAAGAGAGAGAGGAGAGCTACAAAGTGAGATATGAATTTTTTTTGTTTGATACTATGGTGAGAGAGAGACAAAGAGAAAGAGGAGAGAGAGAGAGAGAGAGAGAGGGATGAGGTGAGACAATGAGGGAAAGAGTGAGAGAGAGGAGAGCTAGAAAATTATTTATGCATTTTTTATTTGATACTATGGTGTATGCGTGAGAGAGAGAGAGAGAGAGAGAGAGAGAGAGAGAGAGAGAATGGGAGAGGGAGAGAGAGGAAGAAAGCTAGAATGAGAGAGAGAGAGGGAAGAGATAGAGGGAGAGAGAGAGATAAAAAGTGAGATATGCATTTTTTTATTTGATACCTTTGTGTGTGTGTGTGTGTGTGTGAGAGAGAGAGAGAGAGAGAGAGAGGAGGTGAGAAATGAGATAGTGAGAGAAAAAGTGAGAGAGGAGAGCAAGAATATGGGATATGCATTTTTTTTTTGGTTCTATGGATAGAGAGAGAGAGGGAGAGAGAGATATATACCATGAAATAAATGCTAGGAAGATGTGGATAGTACATTAAGCATACCCACTTATGCTGGTTAACTTGCGGAAGATGTGTATGTTTCATTTACATGTGGAAAGGATCATCTAACAAATGTGACTCACAAGCATGAATCATAGAATTTTCAATGAGGTGGTTTATCCATAATGTAAGTGGCCATAAGGCATACAATGGGTATGTTAATTCATCATAAAGGCTCCTAAGGAACACGCTAATTCATCAGGAAGATGATGAAAGAACACAGCTCTCCTGCATTTGAATTCTGCAAACAACGAAACTAATGGAAATATATAACTTGGTCGTAGCTAAAGGAGCAAAGATCTTTAGCAAATATAACACCTACAAGTATTGCCCCTATATGTGTAATATTTATATCAGCCCCGTAAGCAAGAATACCAATCTCTAATGAACAATGATCTGCATACAAGCAAAGATAGAAGGGCATAACAAAATGCAAATAACCACTAGTAGGGATGGGAAATTTGGTGCAAGCACAGTAACTTCCTACGAACACTTACAATCAACATATAATGGGTGTAATAAGTTATCGACAACATATGTGGGGAAATTAACATTGAATGCAACTTGCATAAGTAATCAGTATAAGGTTATATGCAATCAATGCAACAAAGTCTCTTAAAAAAAATACACAATGCACCACATTTGAAACACATACGAGTCCTTATGAGTTATTGTGGAAAACTTTTATTTATGCAATAATTTCTCTACGAGCAAGACAGGTCAATGCATATGTGATGCATGTAATATATTTTCTACAGTCCAATGATAGTAGATATGCAATGGCTTTAACAAGTATACCCCACAGTCAATATCAATCTACAAGCAGACACACTAGAGCCCATGCAAATGACCAAAAAAATTCAATATGCATGTGATATGTTACTTACAAGTAAGAATGAAAGCCCATAATGCATAAGAAAATGTGCAGTGAATATGGTGATTTATCAGCAATCACATATGTTGGATGCCAACATTCATAAGCAAATCAACCAGCATCAGTTCACAAATGAGCACGTTAATCTACTTGCAAGAAGTGATTGTAGAAATGTACCGAACTGCAACAAATACAAATGTTTACGAGGAACTACAAAAAGACCCTTTGTGCACTCAATGTGTCACTTACAAGAAAATTCATAAAAACTACGACAAAAACAAGCTTCTGCGAACTACCGTAGAAGATCCGTCAAATATTCCAAAATACCCCTACACTTGCACTATAACATGAACACTAGTGAATGCACTTGCAATCATACACCTGCATGGGCTCTAGCGAGCGTGTTATAGGTATATATGTGGCGTCTAGGGATGCTACACGGGTCAACACATAAACCCAAGTTTGAGCTAGATCCTTCTATGAGAGAAAATAAGAGTTGACACCGCTCGAACCATCAAACAAATATACGGTTGCGGTATCAACCGAGATATTTATTTTATACATTCAAATAAGCCCTTTAAGGCCGATAATAAAGAAAATTCATTCATAACGGCATAAATCCTATGAGGAACCCAATCCTTTGTCAATAGCTCGACATAGTCGACAAGGTTCAATTCACAAATGCGAATGACCCCATACTCCTTATTGATGGTCATGTTGAATGTTTATCTCAACTAGAGGGGATCCTGTCTTTTCAAATGCTATTAAATTTTCACAAAATACAAAAACATGAATGACCCCATACACCCCGATGATGGCCGTGTTGACAGAAAATCTGAACCGGAGGGTTTAACTCCAATATTTTAAAATTCCACTCAAATTCCCATCAAAAACTCAAAATTCTAAGAAAATGCTTGATTAATTATTCATTTTGCATATCGTTTGATTTGTTGGGCATTGTGATACAATATATGTACTCTTTGTAATCAGATAAGTGAAGATTATGAAGTACGCATTTCAGAACCAATGAGATAAGAACACATTATAAGATAACAAAATATTTAAAACCATCATTTGAAATAAATGAATCACACCAAAAACATTTGAAAAAGCACTAACCGAAGCTATTTAATGCTACCACTAAATGAATAGTTTGACCATAAACACCACCAATAAATAACTAAAAGGAAATTATCTATCTCCAGAGTAACGAGCTAAGTATATAATAAAAATATCTAATAATATTAATATGGATGACAAGGAAAAGTGTAAAACAACACCACCATAAGGTAATAAAAAGAAAACTAGCTCAACAAGATTGAAAAATCAAGCTTTCAAATAAGTGTAATGAAACTTGCGAAACTTCAAAATACCCCTTAAAATGTCTATGGGATAAAACCCCTGAAAAATGATGATATATTTACGTTTAAATCCAAGATTAATAAAACAATTCTTGATTAACTTCATATTAGTTATGCATAGTTTTATAATTGCATTTTGTGACCAACTTGCAAGGATTTCTATGAGAAATATGTTGAATAATGATGTTCACATCCTTCTTTATAAAATTGTTGGCAATAATATTTGAAATACAATACTTTAAGCCTAAACAAAAAACCATAAATTTCACTTTAGTGGAAGAAATATTGCCCACCAATTTATAAAACAAAAAAATGGCATCCCTTTTAACATCTTCAAGCATGCGCCCACAAACACTCACTTTTGACAAACCTTTGGAACATTCATCAATCCCAAGATTAAAGTAACCTGCCAGAGAATTATACCATGTGATCACCATCAAATTATGGTTCATCTTTCTATTTAAGGTAAAACTATGTGATTAGCCAAGTTCTTCAAACACTTGAAACCGTCAGAGTTTGTTAGCTTCAAATCTATCAAGAGGTTCATCTCAAGTTAATAATATATATTTAATCCACTTTGATACTATTGTATGTAGTCATATTTCTGGACTTCCAAATAAAACGACATATGAGGTAGGAAGAGCATTCGGAATATCCTTGGGAGAATTTGAGGAAAATGGATATTTCTAGCTTGGCTAACTTCATCCATTGAGATGAAGCCATTGAAGATTCTTCATATGAAAATAGACAGGTATATAGGGTTAGATTTATTCGAAATGAAATTAAATAGATTAGGCTTTTTATACTTTTTAATTTGTCTTTAAAAGAGTGACCATTCATCCATTTTCTTTAAGAAAAAGGTGTCATTGTATTTACAATTAAGGTATATGGAAGTGATATTATCGACCCCATTAAAAGTGAGATACCTTAAAAGCAAAGGTTTATTCCATTATGCATTGTTGCATTATTGAAGAAAAGACAGATTATGGTTTCAAACCAAATGCATATCACCAAGCTTGAAAGGACCAACCTATCTATCATACCAAACAAAATATTTCCTTTTCCTAGCTCTCAAAAGTTGCAATTCTTAGTTTCATCTTTAATACTATTGAGCTAATCCAAATTAGCTTTTCTATAATCTCCTTCGAGACCATCTTCAAATTCTTAGGGGAATAATATTTAGCATGGAGAAACTTAGACAAAATAGAATTATTTAGTCTAAATTTCCAAAGCTTAAGAAGCATGACTTTGCTTACATCAAAAATAGATTTGATACAGAAGCTACCATAAAAAATAAGGCAACATGCCTTAATTCCAATAGGTCCAAATCTTATTATCATGATTCTT
>NW_021320048.1:517009-519756 GCF_001605985.2 Dendrobium catenatum
GGAGAGAGAGAGGGACGAAGAGAGAGAGAGAAGGATAGATAGGGAGAGAGAGAGAGAGAGAGTAATGGAGAGAGAGAGAGAAATGGAGAGAGAGAGAGAGAGTGAGCGAGTGAGAGAGACAGGGATGGAGAGAGAGAGAGAGAAGGATAAAGAGAGAGACAGAGAGAGATTGAGAGAGAGAGATATAGATAGAGAGAGAGAGAGGAATAGAAAGAGAGAGAGGGAGAGAGAGAGAACTGAACTTTTGCATTTGCATTCATCTAAAAATGGCTAGTACATGCTAAAAGTAAAAGAGCTAACGACCAACCGGTCCCTCAAAAAAAGAAAAGCCACTACCTCAAGAATATCCAAAAAATCTCGAGGAATACAATTATTAAAGTTATATTCTATATCCCAGCAAAAAAGAACTATCTATAGCCCACTATGCACAAAATTGGGCCACTCTGTTGAACGTTCTGTAGGTATGCACAAATAAAACTTTTTGAAACAACCTTTATCCAGTTCAGCTCCACACCATCCATCGGCTGCAGCTTCCACTTCTCCATATATGTAAAATTTTGCATATGCTTAATCAAACTAGCATTATCTTCCTCTATAACAACCCCATTAAAATCAAACATCCATTCGAGGAGGAGCTTATCTATGTAACGAAAAACCAACAGCTCCACCAGTGTGTTGTCCCAATATGTTAAACTCCACCCAGCCGCAACAATTAACCTTCCATCATTATCACGAATGACATACCAATACCACCCGCATTCGATCTATGCAAGCTCCATCCAAGTTTATTTTCAACCAACCTATAGGGGGGGCGGGCACCAAACGACACAGTACACAATCCCAAAGGATTTAGAATTATCTCGTTGCTCCAGATGCATCGAAAAGTGACTTCGATTAAGAACTCCCAGAATGCTGGCAGCCATAGCTCCTGAAGAACAGCAACCTTTCCCATATTTAAGAGTATTTCTATTATTCCAACAATGATGGACGGCCTCACAGTAAATCATCACCCAAACTTTCTTCCCATCAGCAACTTTCTCAAATGACGTTTGTAGCTCCTAAAATGAGCTAAACCAGGGAGCACAGAATCCCCATTTTTCCAACACATCCAACACCTCCAGAAGTTGTTTACATCTACACATAATATGATCTATATCCTCCCGTTCATTGCACCCAACAGAGCAGCTAGATACAACCGGAAAGCCACATCCACACAACCATGAATTTGTTGGGACAATATCTTAGTAAATCCTCCACCAAAATAATCTCACACAAGGCCTCAGCCCAAACTTCAAAATTGTGCACACCGGATCATCCTCTTCTTGAAAAATTCTACTATAAACAACAACTGATATAGTTGAACATAACGGGCTCTTAATCACTTCAAGAGAATCAGATTCCATCCCGCAATCAATAGGAATTTCACAAATTCTATCCACTATCAGCTCCCCGAAACAGAGCAAAAGCTTCGGTCTGTCCCAGCCACTTTCCTCTATAATAAAATCTGAAACCTTCAAATTTTCATTTGCATTAACATAGGCCAACCTGCAATCATCCTATCCCATATCCAAATGTCATTCAACACTTCAATATCTCGTCCATTACAGATTTTCCACCTAACCGATCCATGTAATGCAACAGCGCCTTCACATATTATCTTCCAGCAGTTTGAATTGCCTCTCCTCACTTCATACTCCCATGGGTTACCACCAGACCTGCGCCTCATACATTTTTGAAAGAGATTTGTAGGCTTGCTGATGAATTCCCATGTAATTCGAGAGCACAAAGGCCCTATCCAATCAACACTGGCATGAAAACCGAGACCTCCCTTATCAAGAAGCATAATGAAGGCCTTTATGAGTAGCGTCTTTATCCCATAAAAAGCTCGGACACAACTTTATAATTTCATTAAGAACATATCTTGGGACAACAATATGTGTCATCATAAACACAGATAACGATAGCAAAATAGAATTTATCAACGTCAACCATCCAGCCATTAATAGATGCCTGATTTCCCAATTCAAAGTGCAACCACAAGCCTTATGAATTCATGGAGCAAAGTCCTTCCTAGTAAGCCTCCTCAATGCCAACTTAATCCCCAAATAATACATTTCAGCCACCTTACAACATCCCATCAATTTAGTTAATCGGGACCTAGTAGTGGACGAAGTAATCTTGCTGAAAAACAATGGCAGATTTGTCTTTATTAAACCTTTGCCGTATCCAAGCACAATAATCTACAAGAATGGACGAAGTCATCTTGCTGAAAAGAGATCAAGAGAGATGCAAGAGAGAGAGAGAGAGAGAGAGAGAGAGAGAGAGAGAGAGAGAGAGGTAATAGAGAGAGAGAGAGAACAAGAGAGAGGCAATAGAGAGAGAGAAAACAAGAGAGAGGCAATAGAGAGAGAGAGAGTCAATAGAAAGGGAGAAAGAGAGAGAGAGAGAGAGAAAGAGAGAAAGAGAGAGAGAGAGAGAGAGAGAGAGAGAGAGAGCAAGAGAGAGGCAATAGAGATAGAGAAAGAGAGAAAAAGCAAGAGAGAGGCAATAAAGAGAGAGAGGGAGTGTAAGAGAGAGGCAATAAAGAGACAGAGAGAGAGAGGAATATATATAGAGAGGGAGAGAGAGAGCAAGAGAGAGGCAATAGAGTGAGAGAGAGAGAGAGCAAGAGAGAGGCAAGAGAGATAGAAATAGTTAGATAGAGAGAGAGAGAAGAGAGAGAGAGAGATGAACTTAGATAGAGAGAG
>NW_021320048.1:521050-563305 GCF_001605985.2 Dendrobium catenatum
TTAAAATTCAGTAGAGATGGAAGTTGTAGGTTGCTATTGATTCTTAGGTTTAGTTTCTTCTGAATTTCAAAGCTGACTGTTGGCTACAAAGTCAAAATTAAAGAAGAAAGAAATTTTGCTAACTATTAAATTATTCAATGAAAACTTATATTTGTGGCAGGAATTGTAAATAAAGCTTATTGAATAATAGGTACACACCTTAGAGAAAACAACTCGGGTTGCTTTCTTCATCTAAAAACCCCATTGTACTATATTTGAAAAGCTTGAACCATGCTACACATGCAACAACAATCATAAAAGAAAATTTAACCTCTAAATTGTAGTGAAACAAGTTTCTACAAATTGATAAATAGAAATATGGAACAAGATAAATTAACTTAAACATGAATTAAAAATAATCTTCAACTCTAAAACTGAATGTAACAGTTGTGCTACAGTAAAACAAAGATTTTCTTACTTTTTGTTTTAATAATAATAATAGGTCTGCTATTAATAAGATGGTGAGTGAATCTAAGTAGGAATGAACAAGTGCAACATTAGAGTACAAGAATGAAAAGTGATAGACTGATTAGTATTTTTAGAACTAAACATCAACTTGCACAAATAACTTTTAAATCCCTATCAATGATGTTAAAAACTTTTGATCAGGACTGTACCATATTATAAAAGTATATGCAAATTATAATTCATATGTAAATGTATGTGCCTGAAAAAGTGAAAAAAATGACGAGTCGAGATAATTCCCAGGAGAATTTACTAAAATTTGTTTAGAAAAAATTACTGTCCTGTGAACCATTCTAGGTTATCTTCACAATGAAAGTGAAATAGCAAAAGTAAGATATATCCTAAAAGTTCTTTTTGGGATTTTCTCTTTAAAATTATTTAAAATATCTAAATTATAATTTTCTTAATTTATGAAAATAAAAAATACGTAATACAATAAGTTAATTTGAATCATCTAAATAGTAATCCTTCACCTCTATCGAGTTCGTGCAGATTCGAAATCAAAGTAAAGTTGCACATTTATATATCTCCGTAAGATACCAAATATAAATTTATCCTATGTCGAGATCTAATTAATACTTGTTCAAAAATTTATTGTTGAATCCATGACTTTTCCGTCGAGGTCATATATCACATTTGATTTAAAGAGTATTGGCAACTACACAATTAAAAAAGCATATGAAAATATGAAACAAAATATAACATTTCTTCTCCACAAGTAATCTATTCTTTGAACATGCATAACAATCAACACACAATTTGTTTAGAAAAGCATATTTAATATAGAACATGGTTTAAATAACAAGTACAAAAATATACATGAAAATAAGAAATAAGAGTAGAAGTTAGAGGTAGAAACCAGTATGATTCAGGGAAGCTACTAGAAATCAAAAAAATTTATCTTATATACTCGTATCTAAATACTCAATATTACTCCTCTCTGGCACGCACTTATAACACACATAATAAAAAAAAAGATGCACTCTATCCACCTCCCCCATTAACATGCCCCCTTTTGCATGGAAATGAGCTACATATTCATAGATTTTGAAAATAACTGCAATGGTGGCAACACAGTAAACTTATGTTGTGTTATGATGCTTTTTGGTTTTTCACTATGGCACTATATTGAATCAACATGTCAGTTCACTAATCATTACATCGGTTCATTAATTCAACCTCATCAACTATCACTGTCGTAGCATTAGGAGTATTTAGCATTGCAATGGTAATATAGCACTGTGAGCTTCCATCTTCATCAGTTCAATCATCACAGACATAAATAGGTGAACGCATCTTTGCAGTTTGGCAATTCCTACATAGAAAAATTATTAAACTTTTAACAACTAACACTAATACACCTAAAACAATACTCTGCTAACATAAATTAGATTAAGAAAAAATGAGAAAATGGCTGATGTAAGTTGATGTCAAAAATTGACACAACCTAAAAACGCGACTCAAAACCTGACCCAAATTTTTCGGGTTAAGGTCAATCCATTTTTAAGAACGGATCGGTTTGGGTCCCAATTTTCAATATGTTTCAAATTTCCAGGTCGGATTTGGGATTGGGTCAACCCGGAAACCCGGATTTGACCAGGTTTTGACCCGGAAACCCAGGTTCGACGGATTAGGGAAGCCTTGCTCAATGACGAGTACGTAGAAGGCCGCACAATCGTGTGTAGTCGGGCGACGTTGAGGTCAGACAGGCATAGGTGGAGTCCGGACCTCACGTCGAATGACGAGGCAAAAATAAATCAAGTAGGCGGGGGTTCAAGAGGCATAAGTACGCACATGGTGCGGAACTAGCTGATCGCATGACATTGGTCTTCCATAGGTAACCGCACGGTGCAGATAGTCAGAACTCGAAAGTCATGGCTGCTCAGATGACGTTCTTTTGTTGGACCGAAAGTAATGGCGACGCGGGACTTAGGAGGGGAGGGCTGCCTCGATCGTTGAAATTTGCGAAGGCAACCAACACCTCCTTCGATGACGTTCCATCCGGTCGAGTCGACGGACAGCTCGCCATTTTGCTAGATTGAAAGTAAAGAAGACGACATTTTTGGCGAGTCATGTCAGGTTGACCGAGTCCGAAGCAAGTCGGGTTTCAGTCCGAGAAATGATCCGTTTTAAAGAAAAGGTTCGATTTAGGTCGAGGTCAGTTCCAGGTTAGACCCGTAACCCGATTTGACAACCCTAGATGTAATGTATCTTTAAAGAAAACTACTGCATACCAAGAAACTCCACAAGAACTCTAGGGCCTTTCCTTTGTCCCATTTGATGATGGGGTGAGTCCTTTAGTACCCACAAGAAAAAGTTTGCAGATATCAAGTAAATTCAAGTTACAAAAGAAGATAAATTAAAGAATTTTAAGTACAAAAAAAGTAAACCAAATGATTTAAGTTAAAAAATTCACACATTTCTTTCCATAGTAAGCTTAGCTTTGGGTACTTTAACGCTAACTTGTTCAGCTAAATCACTCAATCACTGTGTACAGAAAAACTTATATATATAATAGGCGAAGAGCTAAGAAAAAGGACAGATGAATTCATATATGATTTTTTTTTCTATTTTTTTGATGTACTACAATATGATTCATTAATTTCTAGTTCAAACATCTAATGTACTGACAAACAAATTTTATGTTCTCCACCTTAGCTCTAAGTTCCTTTGGTTGTCGTCCAGTAAAATCTTATAAACCTTAAATAAAAGCCCTTAAGTTCCCAATACATGCTCAATGGTAGTTGCCATTGCATTTGAGGATAAAACTGCAAGAGGTAAAACCTACCTTTATCAAACATGGGAGGGAACTTTCTTCCTAGGTAAAACGCAAGGCACAATATAAGCTATCAGTAATGCATACAACAAAACAAATAAATGATATCAAACGAACAAGAAAGAAAAAACAAGGAGAAAAAGCTCATTACCATAAAGGTGGAGCTTCTTGTGATGACTCCGATCTGAAAGGAACTACATCATAAATAAGGCGAAGAATCATATGTAACAACTATTTTAAAATTATTCGTGATGTGAAGACCAGATGAGCTCCCATCATGACTTCCATCTAACAAGAAGAATATTATAGAAGAAGGCGAAGAAGCTCTTTAGCGACTCTTTCAAAACTATTCTTTAGAATAGCCGACGAAGTGTGCAAGGAAAAAAGAAGAGAAAGATCATTACCTTTCGCAGCAAATACCATCATGACTTCGATCCATCAAAAGCGGTGTTGTGACTTCACTTGTGAATTCCCTAAATCCTAGAATAATACGTCAAGGTTTAAAATTGCATAAATAAGCCTCGAGGCGGTTTTCGTCCATGAGGCGAGGCGTAAGCCTTCGAGGCGGTCTGAGGCGTTAAGCCTCACGGTCGCAGATTGCGTAAATGAAATTTAAGGGGTTTAGCATGTAAATATAGTAAGATTCTATCATACAATAAAAACATCTAAATGACAAGTGGAATTAGTGAAAATTAAGAAAAGATATGCAATAAAAGCATGTTCCAAAGTACAAAACCATAAAATTAGAGTCTATCAGACTCCCAAAGTACAATTAAGAAGGAACATATAAAATCCAATTATCTCCCATCACTAAATGGGTCTTCAAGTGAATCTTCTTCTCCAATTGTATCTATGAATGTCATATCTTCATCATCTTCAATATGACTCACTTTTTCTTCCTGTTCAATAAGAATGATCATTAATTCATATCATGTTAATTGCTCACTTGATATAAATATAATGTAATAACATATAATAAATTGTAAAATACCTTTACTTGATTGTTGTGTTGTAGAGCTAGTGAGGTGTTGTGTGTGATACTAGTGGATGTGCCCACTTGATCTGCTTCGCTCCTCAAGACATCCACACTTAGATCCTCTAGCTGTAAGTCTAATAATGATAAATCTGTCTCATCATCTATGAACCACTCATTATCAGATGACACATCATCACACACCAACGGGTCCTCTAGCTTTATGTATAGTGGAGGAAGAGCCCTTTCCACTCTCGCTCCCGAAGTAAGCACCATGTTCGACCCTTTCATCAAATTGCTCATGTTGTAAGTGTTTTGCCGTGGTTCTTTTCTTCATGTAAGCAATAGTTTCATCATTCATTTTGTCTGGCACTTTTGCACTCAGTGCTACGTTCTTATGAGAGTATGATAAGTGTTCCTTCATGCGGGTTACTCCGCCCTTCACCACTTTCTCATAAAAATTGCCATGTTCGACCCTTTCATCAAATTGCTCATGTTGTAAGTGTTTTGCCGTGGTTCTTTTCTTCATGTAAGCAATAGTTTCATCATTCATTTTGTCTGGCACTTTTGCACTCAGTGCTACGTTCTTATGAGAGTATGATAAGTGTTCCTTCATGCGGGTTACTCCGCCCTTCACCACTTTCTCATAAAAATTGCATTTTAAATACACATACGTCTTCTCGCCGCCTCTAACATCAACTTGTACATTGTATTTCCAAGAAGGGTCACACCGCAATGATGTATTTGTCTTTTCCTTTCCCCTAACCATGTTTTCTAATGCACAAATACGAAAACATACAAAAAATCTCAAAAAATAGAAAAACCTAGATTTTCTATAACTTGAAAAAACTTTTCTTGAACTTAAAAAAATACCTAAAACCTATAATGGAGTGCTTGTAGAGGGCGGCCGGACCTTTCTTGCTCACCGGCGTGAGGTGGCGCCGGCAGGAGAGGTGGCAGACAGCAAACCGAGCAGAGCCCGTGCGGAACTTCTGCGAATGGAGCACCTGCTTTGCGGGAGGATTTTTTTCGATTCACTAGAGCCGAATGGTATAACAGGAGAAACAAGTCATTTTTAAGTAGGTGGGACCCGGTTTAAAGAGGCGTACGCCTCACATGATATTTCGCAATAGCGCCTTAGAGGCTCCAAAATTGCATGGGCTTTAAGGGGCTTGAGGGCTAAATTACGCAAAGGTGCGCCTCTAATTGTGACTGGAGTTCCTGTTGTGACTATGAAGCAACAAGAATAACATCCTAAGAAACTTTAACTCGTTTAAAACTCTTCTGTACGAAAAGTTGAATAAGAATTGACAGACTGAATAGCTAATCACGGGAATGGTATCTGAAATGGCATAAATCAAATGGTGATGATTTTTAAAAAAAAAATTAAAATAAGGATCAATCATGCTTCTTTATGAGAAAAATCATAAGCCACACTTATATAATAGTATAGATTTAACATCATTTAGTTTAATGTTTTTAAACGCAAAAAAAAAAATTCAAACTTCATAAAATTTATAAAGATTTCTTAAAAATTGATTTTATTTTTATATTATTATTTCTAAAACCTGGCTCTATTTATAAGCAACCATATGTTTACGGTAAAACCTAAAATCTTATAGGAAAACCAAAAAATAAGAAGAGAGCATAAGAGGAAAATTGCTTGGTATAGATAGTTTAGGTCCATTATATCCCTAATCATAGGATCTACAACAGTTGGAAGTTCCAATCAGTCTGTCAATTGCGGCATAACTAGCAACATGAATGATGCAATATTAAATATCATGATAAATAATTGATTATGATATAAAGATAAAAACAAATCATATATTATATGTCCTAACTTCACAAAATGATGTCCAAGTCACAAGAGATTGGTAGTGAGATGGTGCAATCTTTTCAACAGTTCTCCTTCCAATCAGCAGCTCAAGAAGAACTACTCTGAATGCATAGACATAATTTTTCTTAATAACCTTGCCTAAAATAAATGTAATTTCAAATATGAGTAATTGATGAAGAAGAAATTTCAGTTCATGTGAGTAATGAAGTGACAAACCATCTAAAATATATTTTGGTACAGTGTTGTCTAGCACCCTTATTTAGGCCAAAACCTAAAATCTAGTTTCAGAATAGTGATTTATTTGAAGAATATTTTTCATATTACAATTTGATGTAAACATAGTAAGATGCCACTGTAAAAAAATTAGGTACCTTAGCATTAAAATCCAAATCAAGAAGAGTAATTGATACCTTCAAATCTCAATGAATCACAATGAATCACAGGAGGGTAGCAGTGCTCATTAAGATCTTCAAGTCCTCTACTCGGCATTAAATTGGGAAGTAGCAAATGTGATTCATTACTGTAATGTATATGGCAAATCCGAAAAGAATCTTAATGAATTTCAAAAGCCTAACCTTGTTGTCTCGAGTGTAATTTTCATTCGCAAATGCCAAGTTAAAGCTGGTCCATGAGAATTTGCTTCAAGCTAAAAATCTACTATTTTTATTTTTATTCCAAGACAACAAAAAGAAAGTTCCTGCAATTTTTTTCCAAAGAACCATTATGCAGCAACTTATAGACAAGGAATGTGGTTTCCCCATGCATGCAATAACCCAAAAGTGAGACAATATTTGGGTTTTCGATTCTTACTAAAAAATCCAATTCATTCTACAAATGCAAGTTGAATTAGTAGTTCAAACGTAAACTAGTCAACTGATATAGATAGTTAAGAAAATGGAGAGATAGAATTTATATCAAATATTCTCTCATAGTCCTGACCACAGCCATCTAACTTCATTACTGCTGCAAGAACTCCATCAAAGCAAGATTGATAAATATGGCCAAGCCTCCCTTCTTCCAAAATATTATTCTTACTAAAATTTTTGGTGGCCAATTCCAAAGATGAGTACTCGATCTTTGCAAAAAATGTTTTCTTGTTCATCATCTGTATTGAATTAAACTAGCTAAAAATTGGACCCAAGGAAGTCCTTTAGTAGCATAATCTACACCAAATGTAATATACATGTAGCATACTGTTAAAAACTGTTTCTACAAATTCAAGCTCAGACAAGGTTTGGATGTCTTTGAAGCATTGAACCAGGTGATTCTTTGGCCAGATGATCCAGAAGAAAATGATAGATAGATCTACGCATGAAATGGCAATAGATGAGAGAGTAATTTCAATGATCAGTCCTTTGTTCAAATGGTGGTGCTGAACTACAACAATTACCTTCGTCACTGCAACCAAAAACATTAGAAGATTTATGTAAAAACGTTATAATTTGTTAAGAAAAAGATATTAGATATCTAGATAAACCAGCAACATCGAAGCTCCAAAAGTCAAAAAAGAAGAAAATGCTTTTAAGTTACAAAGTTGGTGAGAGAATTGAAAAGCTTAAAAGAAGTTACTAAAACTTACTAATAAACAAAATTTCCAACATGTAATGAAGTAGAAATATGAAAGAAGGAAAAAAAAAAAAGATATATAGAAATGATGAAGAAAGTGGATAAGCAACTATCTCTAGGAGAAGGCACCAGAAGAACGGGTGGCCCATAAACTTGCTTAACTAGAGGGGAGAGGGGTCGAGCATGGGAAGGCAAAGAAGCATTTTAGCAACTCTTTCAAAACTATTCTTCAAAATAGTCGAAAAGTGTGCAAGGAGAAAAAAAGAGAGATTGTTACCTTCGCAGCGAACTCCCGTCATGACTTCCGATCCGATAGAAACAACATTGTGAATTCGCAGCAAACTCCCTAAACCATAGAATATCGCGTAAAGCTTTTTTAGCAACTCTTTCAAAACTCCTCTTCACGGGAAGCACATGGAGGGGCTCCCGTTTTGACTACAATCCGACAAGAACAACTTGCTAAGAAACTTCTACTCTTTCAAAACTATTCTTAACATGAAGCCGAATAAGAATTAGCAAACTTAATAGCTAAGCATAAGAATAGGATTTGAAAAGGCGCTAATCAAACGGTGAAGATCTTTTTTAAATAAAAAGAATGATTAGAAAAAAAGAAGAATCACAAGTCACACTTTTAAGTAAAATATGAACAACTTCTACTAATGCATAGTTCTGCATCGTATGGCCTAAAGCAATATAAAACATTAAATGACATACCTAAAGAAATATAAAACATTAAATGATTTAGTGATTCCTAGCATCCACAAAGAGGATTACAACTTAGTGTAAATTTGTGAAACAAGAAAAAAATCCAAAATAATGATTCAAATCAATAAACCATTATGAGAGATAGGGAAAAATAAATGATATTTCAAAAGTCTAACCAAAGTTACAATTAATGGAGTATGAATGAGACTTTAAGAAAATAATGATCGAAGACTAAAAGCATGTACTCTATTAAACCCTTATAATATACAAAAGATAAAAGAACCTAGAGTTCAATCCAAACCATTAAAGTTGTGAACATATAAATAAACTCAAAAATAATTACAATAAGAAATAGTAATAATCCTAAAAATCAAGAAAATGATAAGATAAATGACCATTAATCAACAGCTTCCATAAGATGATAAAAAATGTTAATCACAATAGGCCAGATCGGATGATAAGCAAAAGTATCCCATACTCGAGCGATACTCCAAAAAAATAGGGACAATAATTGAATCCAACAATGCATCGCAACAAACAGTACTTTCAAGAAGTCTAGAACATCATATTCTAAAAAAAGAAGCTAAGAAAATAAATCCAACGCATGTGATAATTAGAATAAGATTAAAATGTCATTTAATGTATTAATGATATAATCTCTACCAACTCCCAATCATAATATTCATTCAACCCAGTGACATGTTCTAAAAAAATTATCGCAACACAAAGATTTTCATTGAAGGATCTTTAAGAAATCTCAGCAAACAAATCACGATAAATTTAAGGAAAATGTTGAATGCAAACTTTGAAATAGTTAACTAAGCAATAGAGTAGTCCTAGAATCAAAATGACACCTAGTATGAAAACAAGCAAAATCAACAAAACTAGATGTAAATAGAATTTCATCAATGAATCATAAAAAACAGTAAATGGCAACATGATAAACTCCATTGAAAAGACTTCACCACATAACACCTTTTTCTACTAGACTATTTCTAGAAAGCAAGAGAACCAAAGAAGAGAACTATAAATAATTTCACTTCGGCCTTTTGTTTCTTTCCAATTCCCATGTGTCAACAAGCAAATCTCACAAAAAGTATGAAAACTTCAGTAAAGAAGTTGTTTCAGGTCTTATGCACGATGAAATTGGAGCAGTGCTTAGATTGTCTTTCTAGAAGTCATAGTTGGAGCATGAAAAATGCCTCACAATATACCATCTGCAAATACAAAAATAAAATTGAGTAAATTAATTGGTGAAAAAGCTTTAATAAATTTGTTTGAATTTGCAAGGACTTACATTATAGAAATATGAAAATGAGGAATGTCAACAATCTTGTGCCTGTCATTACTTGAAATCATTTGATAACATTTCTGCAATTATGGACGACAATTGTTGATGATCATATTTTCCAAGGAGTGGGAGAGGTCTGGATTAAGAGTAATTGCTAGATAGATAATTAAAAGCTCTTAGGATCTCCATTGGCAGCAAAGAGTCATCGGTGGCATTTTAAATTCTAACTTCACTGAAATATATTAGATAAAATTTTTAAATAGTAATTTTTGAAGCATAAAATTAGATCAGAATGCTATTATGCACATCTTAAGACTAAGCTATAAATTTTTGCCAAGGCATCTACAAAATGGTTTCACTTTTTGTTTCATATTCCCACAAGATCACAACTTCAAACAAGAAACGTTAATTATTATGTGGATCACATTGGGAATTATTTAGTCATCTCATAATCCAAGAGAAACAATGAAGGATATTTGAGAAAAGTATTTTAATGTTCTGATTAAGAAATCTTTCTTTTAAAAGATTGATACTAAGATTATACCATATTACAAAATGCATGATTTATTATATGAATTGGAATGATCTATTTCTACATTTGAATACTTTAGAGTTATTGATAATGAAGATTTGCCCTCAAATATTTCTGAAATAATTCGACACTTGTATATTAATACCAGCAATCTAAAACTACTCGGGAAGATGAATAAATTTAAATATTTGTGTTCTCTTCATTTATATTTTGGACAAAACAATCATGATTTTGATAAGGTGCTTTCTAAAATTTTTAAAGAATTAAGAAGCATACTTTTGCCATGCATAGATGCTCCATTTTTTAAAACAATACCTAAGATAATTAAATTCTGATACATTCTCCATATTTAGAAATGAAGACCACTATTACTTTGCAGATCTTTATATAGTCTCCATTACTTACAGTTCTTAATATATTATAGATATTGCTCACCTCATAATTACTTTCCAACGGAAATGAGAAATCAATCTTATCTGCGTATGCTGATGTTGTCTACACATATGTATCGTTGGATTAGTGGAGTTAAAAATCTAATCTCTTCAATAGCTGGAATTAGTTTGCTTTAAAAATAAGACTGATTATAGAATTGGAGATCAAGAGCAGATGAATAATCATTCAACTATTACATATCAAATTTCTTGAGAGCATAAATGATACCAAAGACGCTTGCACTGCAAAATTAAGTGACAAGAAGAATTTAAAGTTGTTAACTTTAGATTGGAGTGACTTTGGTGTTCGGGGTACTAAAAGAAACAAAATTCTTGGAGGGAACAAAGGCTAGGAAGCAAGAAAGCAAGCAATCTAGGCTATGAAGATTTTCTAGTAAAGAAAACACAAAGAGGGAGGGAGATTTGACAATTCTCGGATCTTTGGAACCATATTGATTTTTAGTTTTTTTTTTTTTAGAGAAAAAAGACCAGGAAGATTAGAAGGCAAGCAATGCAAGTTTGAAGGGTGACTAAATTTAGTTCACGCAAAGGAGGTAGGGAAGGTAATGTTCGGATCCGAGGGCAAAATTAATGTGAAGTTCATGGAAAGAAGAAAAGGCTAGAAAGGCAAGAAGGCGGGTAATCCAGGCTACCAAGAGATTCTAGATGCAAAAAACACAGAGGAAGGGAGGTCTGACAATTCTCGAATATTTGGAACCATATTGATTCTTAGTTTTTTTTATAGAAAAAATACTTGGAAGATTAGAAGGCAGGGAATGCACGTTTGCAAGGTGACCTAAATTTAGTTCACGCAAAAGTAGCTAGGGTAGGTAATGTTCAGATCCGAAGAACAAAATTAATGTGAAGTTCATGAAAAGAAGAAAGGCTAGAAAGGCAAGAAGGTGGGCAATCCAAGCTACCAAGAGATTCTAGATGGATAAACTTCAGAAATGAAAAGTTTTTGAAGCGACGAATAGGAGAAAGATAGGCAAGAAGGTTGGATCTATAATAATTAGAGTTGGATAAGTACTAATCATTCCAAAGAGGTAGGGATGTTCGGCAACTTTTGGAGTTCAGCAACTTATTGTAAATGTAAAACCTTAAGTGAAGAAAGACATTCCAATAAGGGAGAGATTGTAAGGATTTGATCCTTCTAAAGTTCAACTCATAAATAGACGAGCTAACTTGCAAAAACCACTGCTCTGCCTAAATTGGAAACTAAGCCAGCTCATTTTTTATCCTCAATTGTTAACTTTTGGATGGAGTTCTTAATGGTGTCATTAGCAAAACAGATGGATCATTAATATCAAGTTCACTTATACTGAGCTGGCGAGTCTCAGTAGTCTCCACTTCTTGTAGTCCTTCGGGTGAGATCAAATTGGGGTAATCTCTAATTTCCAATCATTTGAGTGCAGGAATTTCATCAGCTAGGGGAAGAGATGTGATGTTTGAACAACAAAAGACTTTTAAAACTTCAAGGGGAACAGACTCTGAGATGCTATAACAGTTTAAAGCTTTCCATCCAATGTTATTTGCATTTAATGTCTTGAGCATAGGAGGCCAAGCGGGCAACTCTTGCAAATTTGATCAGTTTTCTAGGCATAGTTCTCTCAAGCATGGAAACTGTTAGGCCGGTTCACCCTGAACCGGTCCAACCGGCTCAAGTTTATAGGAGGCAGAACATGTCCGCCTCCCTAGCTCTTGCCCGACCACATGGTGGGCACCAACTAGCCCAATGGATTTCAAATTGAAAAGGAGGGAGTGGCTAGGTCTGGGAAGGGAGATTAGAATAAGAAAGTGTTTGTATTAAGAGCATAAGATGTTTAGAGAATGATTATTTTTTTATTTGTGCTCAATTAGGGTTTCTTGGCGACTTGGCTCTAGACTCTCTTGTCTAGAGATTTGGGAGAGACAATCCTCCTCTAGAATTGAGGATCTCTTGTATCTTGTTTTCTTTATTATTTCGCTTTGATTTTCCTACTAGAATATATTGTTTTGGGCTGTTTTCACCCATATTTTGCATTATCATCGCTAATTTTAACCAATTGGTGATAGGTTTGCTAGCAAACTCAAGTATTACCCTTAAGGTTACTTGCGAACTCAAGTATTTCCTATCATAAACATTCAATAATATTCCCCTATAGCCGCATCAAACCAATTCTCCAGTGCATTCAAATTTTTGATACACAACATCTCTAGAGTTTGAAAGACAAAATCTCTATCATTCCCATACAATTTACTACAAAGTTGTTTTACTTTTGGCATACGAACAAGAGTAAGAAACTTGAGAAAAAGAAATACAAAAAAGGAAGTAAAGTGTGCCACTCCAAGCAACTGATCTATAAAAGTGAAATAATTCTATAGATGTTTTGGCAAAAATGTATATCTTAATCTTAAGATATGTATGATAAAATTATGATCCAATTTTATAATTTCAAAATTATTGTTTAAGACTTTCATCCAATATCATTCAGTAAAACTAAAATTTAAAACACCGCGGATGACCATTGCTACCAACAGAGATTCTTAGAACTCTTTAACTATCTGTCCAGCAATGACTCTTATTTTCTTATTATCATCAAGATTCCCCATATTAACAAATGTATGATAGTTGAGGAGTTGCAAACACTCACTTCATCCAAGCCTCATAATCTTAATATTTCCAATTTCTTCTTAATTACCTTTGATATCATCATTGCAATAGAGCCTATTCGACTTGTTATCAAAATTTTGCTTCCCAAACTTCCATAGGCCAGAGGTGCCAACACATTCTCTCCCATTTGACTTTATCCTACTCCTCCCAAATGTCATCCAGAATGACTAAAATTTTTTGGACATCACCTTGACTTTAAGACTCTCTTGAAGTGTATTAAGTGACTCCAAATCCTACATCTTCCCTTCATGGGATGCCAACGTATCTTTAATGACTCTTTTATCATCAAAAGAGTTGGAAACACAAACAAACATCAACTGAAACTTCATCAAGTTTATTCACTACCACCTCCACTTTCTTCAATGTGGAATCAATATAGATAGCACATTTACCAAATTTTATAAGTCTTTCCTTTATGTTCAACTGCTTCTGAAGTTGCTTGTGCTCAAACACATCGAGCAAATCATTTGCCTCATCAATGACATCTCGTAGAAGCCATAACCATTTGTTGAGAGATGCATTTTGATCTCTGATATGTGTTTCTTTGGAAGCAAACATGACAGACTGGATCAAAGGGGGGGGGATTTTGCCACCTTTCCAGCTCCTTATTTATGCTTTTGCTCCAAATATATTGATTTTGCAGGTACATAAAGTCGATGTGAATGAGCCTCTCCATGATTCAACCACCAAACCATTCTAGCACCACATCCATCAAGATAGAGTAGAACAATTAAAGAAGACTCTGTAATAGATAAAAAGCAAAAGGTCAATAAACCAGAGGAAGAGTGGAGATGAATGAAAAAATGAATTAACAAAAGTCTGATTTTTAGCTCAAAAAGTAAACTATAAAAGAATTAAAATATTTGTGTCAATATTTTATTAGACTAAACATAAAAATTTAATATTTGACACTTAAAATGTTAATATTTAATAGACAAAAGTGTAGAAATATATTTCTAAGAGATGAACACATTATGCATTGTATTTTAAAAATAATACAATACATCACAACGAAAGATTCATATGATTAATCGCTGAAAGCATAATTTACTTACCAAACTAATTTTACTCATTCGTGTGAATCTTGAATTGACAAAGGAGTTAAAGAAAGCTTACCCCTTCTCCTTTAGCATTATATTTCATGCGCGCACACAATATAGATAGGTTTAACATATAACATATTTATCTCATCTTAAGAAGAAATTTACAAAGACAAATTTTATGTATGTAATCACACATCAGTTTGCATCCCTTTTGCATTT
Organism: Dendrobium catenatum; assembly: GCF_001605985.2. NCBI lineage: Eukaryota > Viridiplantae > Streptophyta > Magnoliopsida > Asparagales > Orchidaceae > Dendrobium > Dendrobium catenatum. The sequence continues at coordinate 535,584 of NW_021320048.1, forward strand.
TAACATCTAATGCACCTAGTTATGTCTTGAATGGACTGCGATGAAGAAAAACAAGTTAATCTAGTTTCTTTCTACTGATGCAAAATTTGAGATTTATGTTTGCAAAAGTTTTTTTTCCTCAAGAAAATTGTTGTATAAAAGCCTATCTTCATAAATTAAAAAAAAAATAACATGTTCCCCTTTTCATCTTGTTAGTTAAGAGTATTTTAAATAAAAATCATATTTTATTTTGAAAAGAAAATTTAATATTTCAAAATATTTAAGGATTGTAGTTCTTTAGTTTGCTTTGTAGTGCTATGTGATGGAAGTTACCTTGCTTATCTACGTAGATAAATAGAATTTGAGGATTGTAGTTCACTTCTAAAACATGCAATTAAAATTAATCGATCTTTTAAATCAAGAAAAAATACATGATAGCATTGGGTCATTATATTAAACATAAACATGCTACCTATTAGCCTTGGACATGCTGATGCATAATTCATATCTTGACCTAATGAGTCTATTTGTAGTCAAAAACTCACCTAATGATCGATAAAAAATAATATATCATATACATGCCTTTTCTCAAGCTAGCTACCTATGTTTAACTAATCAACCTTCTCTTTCACTTGGGACCAAGAGGGTCAGTGGTATTCGCCACCAAGAATGATGCAAGTCTGATATTTTAAGCCTGATGTAATTGGTGTAATAATGTCATAAGTCCTAGTCCTCAAGTTTCTTCAACAATCTAGAATATGCATAATTCTAAGGTTTAAGGCCTCATTAGCCTATTCTACCACCCTCAAAGAAACTTTCACAATTCATCATTTACCTTTCAATTTTCAGGCTACATATGCCTGATGAAATCTTTCATGTATTGCAAGGTCAGCAGGTGAATCAGTTGAAGGTGGTTGGCTGGTCACGCATGTAGGTGCTGGTTGGAGAGGCTGACGACAGTAGAGCGCACGAGGGGAGAACGACGTGCAAACTGAAAAAAGATCACTGCTTCGATTGCGATGTTTGAGGCTATGAAATAAAATCACCGAGGCTAAGAAACTTCTTTAGCAGCGAATAGTCGTAGAAGCGCAGGGAGAAAAAGATCGCTACCTTAGCAACGAAACTTCCAACCGAACATGAACAACGTCGTAGAAGAAGGCGAAGAAGCTTCTTTAGCGGAGAACAGTCGAAGAAGCGCAAGGAGAAAAAGATCGTTACTTCACGGCCAGCTCTCTGCAAGCAACTAATTCAAAACTCTCCTTCACGCGAAACACGCGAAGTCGATGCGAGTTCCCGTCGTGACTTCCGATTCACAGGAGAAGGAGAACAAACATCAAACAAAATGTTGCAATAGAAGAAGAAGACGATGGCGGGAGAATGCGAAGCTCGCAATTTAGCTAAGAGAAGGTTGCGATGGCGGCTGCGTTAAGAAGGAAACCCCTTAGGGCGAAACAGAAGAATAAGAATGTGGAATGGTGGGAATACGAAGGGTTGCGATGGGAATGCGACGTCATTAAGCTATGTGTGCCGTTGATTTGGCTAAGCGCATAGGTTTTATATATTAGTATAGATTTATACTGTAAAAATAATTTTCTTAATTATTCTTTTTATAACACTTACACACATTTTATTTAATTAATGAAACTAGTTGAAGGCGACTCTCATACTTACTCAAAAATATATATATTTTTTTATAGTTTTGATAAATATTCCCCATCTGATAAATTCAAAATTTGATCTGTTTGCACTACATGAACATGTTGGATTTGGACAAAATTTAATATCATTTAAAATATTTATCTATTTTAAGATTTAAAATCAATGAGTTAACTTGGAATATATTTCATATCATACAATTCATATCGTATAGGCTAAATAAATAGGGATCTTGTTCGGATGATCTTCATTTTGAGAATATGATTAAATGTTCTGAATAAAAAATTTGTACTAATCATATTATATAGGTCTTTATTATTATTATTCCCATGAATTTCTTATAAATATTAAAGGAACAAAACAATCCATATCATATAGTTTTTTTTTTCTTTTTTCTTATAAATTAATCAGTAATTTTATCCAAATCATATAGTTCAATCAAGCATAGAGCAATTTTAGGGTTTCAGACTGATTGAATTAATTGTATTGTATGATTGTATTGTATGATCTTTTGGATCATACAATATGATCAGGCCAATAATTTTATAAAATAGCCTTTTTAGGGTTTCTTTTGAAACCCTTATATAAATATCAATATCCAAGAGTATGGAAGAGTTTTTTTACCATAAATTTTTTTTTCCAAGAGATAGGGAGATTGTGTGAGCTTTTGAAGATAAACTTTCAAGAGGATTTTAGGAGAGAGATTGGAGAGACATTGAGAGATCTTTTGAGATGGGCCAAAAGAGTAGGTGATGGATTCATTAAAGATTGTCTAGTCCAATCTACTTTCTTATTACTCTAGATTATTGTAAAGGCACTTAGATAAGAGCTCTAGTGAGTCTTAGTGGGAAGACTTGGATATAACTAAGGAGGCTAGAGAGAAGTTACTTTTTGAAGAAAAGGTGTTGTAGGTAGAGATAGAGGCTTATCTGTGAAGGAGAGGCTTCTCTGCCTAGTTGGAGGTAGAAGGAGAGAGGTTTCTCAACCTTTTTGAAAGTAAGCCGAGAGAGTCAGTGGAATTTTGTAGGAAATGACTCAAGGAGTGGAAGCAGATCAAGTTGATCGAACAACTATAAATAAGATAGTATTTTTTTTTTCTGCACTTACTTTATTTCAAACTTATTTCCTGTTTATAATAGTTTGATGATTTATGATGAAATTGTTGATATAGCAAGCTCGTACTTTTAATATTAATTTTGCTTGATAAAATAATTCTATGAAAAATAAAATAAATCTTTAGAAATATTTTTTATTGTATTAGGATTTATTTTTTAGCAAGTTTTAAAAATAGATTTTTAATTATATTGGTAATTGTTCTTACTCTAATGTCTTTAATTTATTTATTTATTTTTTCTTACTCTAATGTCTTTTAAAATGTTTTTTTTGTTTTTATTTAAAAGATTTTAATAAACACCAATTCCTCCCCCCCCCCCCCCAATTCCCCCCCCCCCCCCAATCCGTTGTATGATTTGTGATAACATCAAATCATTTTTAATTGGTATGGGGACTAATTCTTATTTGGTAGGCTTAAAAATATTAAGAAGATCTGAATAGGGCCTGCAGCAAGTGGAACACATGGGAGGGGTACTCAATTACTTGTCTATCTCTTTTCGATAATATTTATTTTTATTTCAAGAAAATTTTGATGGCTACATATATTTAATATATAAACTTAAGAATGTGGAACTTACCTCTGGTATGCTGAGCATTGCCCCATAGAATAGAAAATGACATTAAGGTTTAATTTCCATTTAGTGATTGAAGTTTTCATGATAGGGCGCTTTCACAATTAAATGTGAAATATTTCAACAATTTTTGCAATGCTTTGAAGTCAGAAAACTATGTGTATTTCTACTTGCACCACTTGCAAAATAATTTGGGATAGGCTTTGCATTACTTATGAAGGAACTAATGAGGTGAGGCAATCATGTATAAATATTTTATTACATAATTATAAACTCTTTCAGATGCAAGCACAAGAATCTTTTTTTGACATGTTTTATAGAATTTATTACTTCACTACATACCTTAGTAAGAGAATTTACTACTTTCAAAAGTTCAAACAAAATTTCAAGGTTTTTGCCCAAATCCTGCGATGCCAAGGTAAGGAAATATTGGAATCAAAATATTTAAATGTATATTCTATTGATAATTTGCTTGGTTCATTAATAACATAAGAGCAAAAAGTTAGCCGAGACATGTAGATATCAATGAAAAAAATTGAAAAAGTGATTGAATTAAAACCTGGTGATTCTAATTGCAACAATTTTGAAGAAGGTGGAGTATAAAACATTGCTTTCATGACTAGATAATTAAAAAAAAAATTTAGGGGCAAGGAGAAAAAGCACAGTCACAAAAGACGAGGTAAATATGAGAAAGTCAATAAGATTTCTACTAGCATTGTTCATTTTAAATATAAAGAATGATGTTGCATAAAGTAGGATTATACAAACCTAAAAAAATATTTACCAAAAGAGAAATTTGAGCATAAAGCTTAAAAAAAAGTTTAGGAGAAAGCTGAATCAATAAAGGGCAAAAGAATATCTCAAAGAGATTTTTGGGCCAATTTAAATTTTGATTCGCCAAAGATTAAAGTTGAAGAAGAGATTACTATTCGATGCTTAATGGTAAAAGACAGCATAGGAGATACCGATGAGGTTCAAGTATGTGATTATGCTTATGATGAATAACTTTCTTTTACTAAGCATTTACATGGTAGGAAAAAAATTTTGCATGCTTTAAAAAGGAGCATAGTGCTTTGCAAGATTAGCATTGTAAGCTGATTGAAAATTTTGATGATTTAAGAAATAATTTAAATGAACAAAATCACATACATATTGAATTAGGCATTATATACAAAATATTAGAAGATGAAGCATTGCTTTTGTAAGAGAGGTTGCATGAATCCCAAGTTAAGGTAGGAGTATATAAATGAATAAATGATTGTATTAGAAAATATTTTGTACACTTTTCATCTTGCTCATTACACACTCACAAACAAACAAGTCTATTAGGGCACATTAAGCATCATTCTCCTCAAGAAAGGAAGGGTTTTTCATTGCATAAATTTTCTCATTCATTTCCTAAAGTGATGTGTTATTCTTGTGATATGGAAGGACACATAGCTCGTGTTTGCCCCATAAGATCTAGCATAGTCCATAGTTTGTTTGGAGGCCTAAGGACTTCGGTGCACACTATGGCTTGCATACATCTTTACTACACTAGTGTGGGATAGGTGTGGACAAATTAAATGTTGTTGTTTCACTAATTTGGATTTAGTATTTCTTTAGATAAATTTGCATAATTAATATTAGTTATCTCGAGAGATAAACTAACACTACATTATCGATTTGAGAAAAGAAATGATTTATTTTGGTATCCAAACTCGATGTAGGAAATGTAAAAATTATCTGAAATTGTAAAATTCACATTCCTATCGTTTTAAATACAAAATTAACCTAGGATAGGCTTTAGTTGACGTCGAGATATTTTCCCTCTCTCTTAGTAAACTAAGCATATTTATTTTATACTAGGATCATCGGGTTCTATAGTGGCAATCCCCTACAGTCAATTACATGTCTTAAGAGAAAAGTTTCGACTAAAATGGAAATTAGTAGTGATATAACAAACCTCTTATTTCTTTGGGCTACCAAACTTGTGAGAACTTTGATTGAGAGAGCATAAATGGGATCATCTCCATGGAAAAAGTATTCGAGCCCAAACAGTTAAGATGGTTGCTCCTGCACGCTTTTTTTTTTTTCTTACTGAAACTTATCAAGTGAATTTATATTATTAAATAATTATTTTAGATACTACATGCATAAATTTCTTTTGTTTCTTTTTCACAACTCATTTCAGATTTTAAATACCGTAACAATAAATTATAAAAGCAACTTATCCTTAAGTCTTACTTGTAAGTTAAATTATTTAATTTAAATACTAAATCAGCTAAATTTGAATTAGATTAAATTCTCATATTAGCTATTCAAAAAAGGGCTCAAATTATATTAATATGGTTGCAAATGACACCTTCCACTATTGTGGAAATGAACTATATACAATACAAGCTCCAACCAATTTCATAGCAAAAGGACACAAAGAACAATTGGACTCTGATTCATTGAGTTAATTACAAACAGTGCATGTCCTATTATGACAAACATCTCTCATATAGAATATCCATTTTTTAAGCCACCAATATGAATTTTTAAAAAGGAGGCAAATTTGATCGAATTTCCTCTAGAAAAAAAAATTCCGAGCAAGCATTATCAAAATGATTATATAGTTAATTCTACTCTTTTATATGAAAAATGGTCATACTTAATCCGACAGTAGTTATTTAGATGTTGATCATTGGAAGTTATTCACACAAAATACAAAGAATTAGCCACAAAGTTAGAACAACTGGGTAAAAAACTAAATAGAAGCAGGTTCTTGTAGTAGCACAAACAATGGTAAAAGAAACAGTTAAATGGGATGTGTTTAATAGCACTAAAGTAGGTTGCTAGAGGAGCTTCACACCATCCTTGATGCCTCATTGCTAGAGTAGAGGAGGAATTAACCATGGCCAAATTGTTAATTGTTAGCAATAATTGCCACTACCTCTTCAAAAGAAATTCATCATCTAGTAACAAAAGAAACATAGCAAAGCTAAGCAGTAAGAATCAATTATGAATATATTGTTACAGTGACAATACCAAAAGCTAAAGGGGAAGAGATTATTATGAAACTTGGCACAACAACTAAAAGAGTTATGCTTCAAAAGTAATGAGCAAGAATAGGAATTATAAGAAGTAGTTGGAGAAATGGGCTAAAACAAGAAGGCTACATTCTTCATCATCATCATAAAAAAAAGCAAAAAAAAAGAAGGGTCATATGGAAATGAATCCATAACATTGGACAAGTAGAAAAACTTTGCTAGGCACGAACCCATGTTAGTTATAGCTCTTTTGTATCTAGATTTTCATATATTTAAACTTAGCCATTCTATTGCAAATAAACCAATTACCTCCAGATTAATGTATCTCAAAACACAGCATCCTATTAGTAATAAACATAATCCGCCCCTTGGATGCTTCGAAACTGTGAGGCATATTGAAGAAGGTTTACTGGTGCGGCAATAGGGGTGCGAGAGGAAGAAACCATAAGGTTCTTCTTTACCTAGAGATATGGTTCGACATTAGGCATTCGATTGGGAGGATGACAAAACACGAGGGTGCTAGTTTTCGTTTTACCTAGCTCTCCAAAGGAAAGATGCACGATCCAAATAAGGCTTAATAGATATTTATAAGACGACTAAATTATAGAGTTTAATAAATAGTAAAAAAAATTTCAATGTGTATGCATTCATGTAAATATTAAAAACATGTATCAAAATCATAGCTACCATGACATAATGTTCCAGCCAAAGCATGGTGATGTGTCATCACCTAACAGTTAAATATGTAAAGCTCATGTAAGACCCATCAGCCCGTGCTCCATGGGAAATCATTATCATACACACATACCAGTTGTGCAATTGATTGCCAATTTTAGATAAAAAAGTTCATACCTTTCATCTTCATCTATGTCTATGTTATAGTTATTGGCATAAGAATTAAGTCAAAGAATCTTGGTATAAATATGTAGTGAATTGATTACTACACTAAATATGAAACACATCAAAACACCAAATATCAAAGAAAAATGAATATGAAATAAGAATAATTTGCATATTCCATCTTCATTGAGAACACAAGTACCCATCCTTGAATAGTCATGAGGTAAATTGATATGCCTTGCAATATAATATGCTCAATATTTTTTGAAAACAAATTAACAGAGTTCACTGAAGCATCACCGCCCTAAAAAAGTTACAAGGCTCATAACCTAGCCAACTCTATGATCTTATTAGTCACTTATAATGATGTCCAATACACTTTGTAATATGCATCAATAAGAAACAAAGTCGAACATTCTTTGAGGAAATGATGATCTATGATAACTACTAATTAAAAAAATTTATTATCATTAAATTAGATCTCTTAAATCACTATGAATAGCACATCCAAATAAAAAAAAAATTCTTTATTATAAAGTATCTAATATGAAATCACACAAATATGTAAGAAAAAAAAAAAGATGCAAATATCTAAAATAGTACATGAAAATGAAATATCTAAAGTAGGTAAAAGTAATGACCCCAATTGTTCAAAGGGGTCAATAAACTACCAATAAAAACTATAAGAGTAAATGAAGATGTGAGAAGAGATCAGTTATGAAAGATTATCCAATAAATCTAACTCAATAATTTGATAAATTAAACTGATAAGGATATACACTTAAAACTAAATTATTAACTATGATAAACACATGCTAAAAAGCAAGCTCACAACACAATTGTCCAAATTAATGCCCTACATTTAATTAATATAACAATGAAAAGCTCTTATTAAAATTTGATGTAGGATAACTAACAGTTAGAATTTTCTAAAACAAATAATACAATTTGTATTATGCTTTCATGTTAAAAAAAAAGGATTCGCATGTGACAATATACTAATAAATCCAATAATTCAATTTCTATAAATGAAAATAGACAATAGTAATGTTGTAGGTCAATTGATAATGAAATGTTCTTAAATATCCAAGGGATAGAAATAGAACAAATTAACAAGCAAAAAAAATTAATTTTCCTAATATCAGATTTTTGATGTATTACTTTTTGACCAAAATCAAGAGTAACAAATTATATAATAAAAAATTATGTAGAAGAAATAGATAAAAGATAACATTATCAAAGTAATGAAAAATCAAGCTTCACATCAATAGTCAGGAGATGACTTGCCATTGAATAAAGTAGTCATACTTGGACCTTCACTTCTGTAGTTTTGTACTTTTGATTAAGGTGCTAGCCCCTTTGAACTTCCACTCCCCTCTCAGCCCTTCCATCCTTCAAAATTTAAATGTAATTGATATAATTTACATCTCTAATACCATTATAAGATTCAACTTTCTATCAATCAGCTACATTTATTATATTTAAAGAGAAAGAAATGCTAACGAATTAAGGCAATCTTGTAGATTCATCTAACCTTTGGCTCTTTAAAATCAAATAAGCTTTGAGAAAAAAACTTAGGCCTCAATGCCTCGTTTGATTTGACTTATTTTCTCAATTTTCATGTTGAATAAGTTGAGATTAATAATTTTTATTTGTTTGGATGCACAACTTAAACATAATTTATTTTGTTAATACATCTTATCATGATATAATAAAGAAAAACTAATTATTAAGGAAATCAAGCTTGCAAGTATATATCTATTAATTCAATTATAGGCTAGCATCCACACAGTTTGCCCATTGAGCTTGGAAGATTTCATTAGTAATCTTAGAAGACAATGTTAGTTGATAAATTTAGATTAAACTCAATAGGTATAAACTTCTCCACAATGAAAAATATTTACCATAAATATGATTAGCACATATAAAATTCATGATATCAAAGTAATTTTCAATTAATTGATTTTGAAATATAAATATTATGTTAATAAACATTAGCCATGCAAAAAACATCAAACCAAATAATTTCTTAGATATAAAAACTACACTGTGCAGTTAAAGTTGGACTTCTCCAACTGTTAAGACAACTTTGGAACACTTGACAGCTTGCTTGGTTACCAACCTACTTAAAACTTTATAGTTTCTAACATAAATAACCTCTCTCCTCTCAAAACAAGATAACTAATCCCACATATTACATCTAATGGTTTATTAGGCTCTCATTAAGTAAATATTACAAAAGTAAATGTTTCAAAGTGCTAGATGATTCTTCTCGGATACTGCTAAAGCACATCCTGATCCAATAACAAGCAGAAATGATATTAATTGCTGGAAAATATAATAATAGTCATTAGTAGCATTAATTCTGTTAAATAAATTCTGAAAACTGACGGAAACCCTAGCTTAAATGAAACGGACGGAAACACCCCTAATATTGTTCAAAACTCATTTTAGATATAAATGATAAGACTTTATTTGAGATAGCTTTCATACTGCTTTCTAAGATGACTTTTTAGTATAAAATTTTTAATTTTTTAAAATTTTTAATTTTTTAAATTTTTGTACTAAAAAATTCTGTTAAAATGTAACAAAAAATTGTCCCCAAAGAAGCTTTAAAATTCATAGAGATGGAAGTTGTAAGTTGCTATTGATTCTTAGGTTTAGTTTCTTCTGAATTTCAAAAGCTGACTGTTGGCTACAAAGTCAAAATTAAAGAAGAAAGAAATTTTTGCTAACTATTAAATTATTCAATGAAAACTTATATTGTGGCAGGAATTGTAATAAAAGCTTATTGAATAATAGGTACACCACCTTAAGAGAAAACAACTCGGGTTGCTTTCTTCATCATAAATACCCCATTGATACTATATTTGAAAAGCTTGAACCATGCTACACATGCAACAAACAATCATAAAAGAAAATTTACCTCTAAATTGTAGTGAACAAGTTTCTACAAATTGATAAACTAGAACATATGGAACAAGTAAATTAACTTAAACATGAATAAAAATAAATCTTCAACTCTAAACTGAATGTAACAGTTGTGCTACAGTAAAACAAAGATTTTCTTACTTTTTTGTTTTTAATAATAATAATAGGTCTGCTATTAATAAGATGGTGATGCAAATCTAAGTAGGAATGAACAAGTGCAACATTAGAGTAACAAGAATTGAAAAGTGATAGACTGATTAGTAATTTTTAGAACTAACATCAACTTGCACAAAATAACTTTTAAATCCCTATCAATGATGTTAAAAAACTTTTGATCAGACTGTACCATATTATAAAAGTATATGCAAATTATAATTCTATATGTAAATGTATGTGCCTGAAAAAAGTGAAAAAAATGACGAGTCGAGTATAATTCCCAGGAGAATTTTACTAAAATTTAGTTCAGAAAAAAATTACTGATCCTGTGAACCATTCTAGGTTATCTTCACAAATGAAAGTGAAATAGCAAAAGTAAGATATATCCTAAAAGTTCTTTTTGGGATTTTCTCTTTTAAAATTATTTAAAATATCTAAATTAATAATTTTCTTAATTTATGAAAATAAAAAATACGTAATACAATAAGTTAATTTGAATCATCTAAATAGTAATCCTTCACCTCTATCGAGTTCGTGCAGATTCGAAATCAAAGTAAAGTTGAACATTTATATATCTCCGTAAGATACCAAATATAAATTTATCCTATGTCGAGATCTAATTAATACTTGTTCAAAATTTATTGTTGAATCCATGACTTTTCCGTCGAGGTCATATATCACATTTGATTTTAAAGAGTTATTGGCCAACTACACAATTAAAATAAGCATATGAAAATATGAAACAAAATATAACATTTCTCTCCACAAGTAATCTATTCTTTGAACATGCATAACAATCAACACACAATTTGTTTAGAAAAGCATATTTAATTATAGAACATGGTTTAAATAACAAGTACAAAATATACATGAAAATAAGAAATAAGAGTAGAAGTTAGAGGGTAGAACCAGTATGATTCAGGGAAGCTACTAGAAATCAAAAAAATTTAGTCTTATATACTCGTATCTAAATACTCAATATTACTCCTCTCTGGCACGCACTTATAACACACAATAATAAAAAAAAAAGATGCACTCTATCCACACTCCCCCATAACATGCCCCTTTTGCATGAGAAATGAGCTACATATTCATAGATTTTGAAAATAACTGCAATGGTGCAACAACAGTAACTTATGTTGTGTTATGATGCTTTTTGGTTTTTCACTATGGCACTATATTGAATCAACATGTCAGTTCACATATCATTACATCGGTTCATTAATTCAACCTCATCAACTATCACTGTCGTAGCATTAGGAGTATTTAGCATTGCAATGGTAATATAGCACTGTGATGCTTCCATCTCATCAGTTCAATCATCACAGACATAAATAGGGAACGCATCTTTGCAGTTGGCAATTCCTACATAGAAAAATTATTAAACTTTTAACAACTAACAACTAATACACCTAAAACAATACTCTGCTTAACATAAATTAAGATTAAGAAATAAAAATGAGAAAATGGCTTGATGTAATTAGGGATGTCAAAAATTGACACAACCTAAAAACGCGACTCAAACCTGACCCAAATTTTTCGGGTTAAGGTCAATCCATTTTTAAGAACGGATCGGGTTTGGGTCCCAATTTTCAATATGTTTCAAATTCCAGGTCGGATTTGGGTTGGGTCAACCCGGAAACCCAGGTTCGACGGATTAGGAAGCCTTGCTCAATGACGAGTACATAGAAGGCCGCACAATCGTGTGTAGTCGGGCGATGTTGAGGTCAGACAGGCATAGGTGGAGTCCGGACCTCACGTCGAATGACGGAGGCAAAATAAATCAAGTAGGCGGGGGTTCAAGAGGCATAAGTACGCACATGTGCGGAACTAGCTGATCGCATGACATTGGTCTTCCATAGGCTAACCGCACGGTGCAGATAGGTCAGAACTCGAAAGTCATGGCTGCTCGATGACGTTCTTTTTGTTGGACCGAAAGTAATGGCGACGACGGGACTTAGGAGGGAGGGAGCTGCCTCGATCGTTGAAATTTGCGAAGGCAACCAACACCTCCTTCGATGACGTTCCATCCGGTCGAGTCGACGACAGCTCGCCATTTTTTGCTAGATTGAAAGTAAAGAAGACGACATTTTGGCGAGTCATGTCAGGTTGACCCGAGTCCGAAGCAAGTCCGAGAAAGTGATCCGTTTTAAAGAAAAGGTTCGATTTAGGTCGAGTCAGTTCTAGGTTAGACCCGTAACCCGATTTTGACAACCCTAGATGTAATGTATCTTTAAGGAAAAACTACTGCATACCAAGAAACTCCAACAAGAACTCTAGGGCCTTTCCTTTGTCCCATTTGATGATGGGGTGAGTCTTTAGTACCACAAGGAAAAAAGTTGCAGATATCAAGTAAAATTCAAGTTACAAAAGAAGATAAATTAAAGAATTTTAAGTACAAAAAAAGTAAACAAATGATTTAAGTTAAAAAATTCACACATTTCTTTCCATAGTAAGCTTAAGCTTTGGGTACTTTAACGCTAACTTGTTCAGCTAAATCACTCAATCACTGTGTACAGAAAAAACTTATATATAAATAGGCGAAGAGCTAAGAAAAAGACAGATGAAATTCAATATGATTTTTTTTTTCTATTTTTTTGATGTACTACAATATGATTCATTAATTTCTAGTTCAAACATCTAAGTGTACTGACAAACAAAATTTTATGTTCTCCACCTTAGCTCTAAGTGTTCCTTTGGTTGTCTCCAGTAAAATCTTATAAACCTTAAAATAAAAGCCCTTAAGTTCCCAATACATAGCTCAATGGTAGTTGCATTGCATTTGAGGGATAAAACTGCAAGAGGTAAAACCTACCTTTATCAAACATGGGAGGGAACTTTCTTCCTAGGTAAAACGCAAGGCACATATAAGCTATCAGTAATTGCATACAACAAAACAAATCAAAATGATATCAAACGGAACAAGAAAGAAAAAAACAAGGAGAAAAAGCTCATTACCATAGAGGTGAGCTCTTGTGATGACTTCCGATCTGAAAGGAACTACATCATAGAATAAGGCGAAGAATCATATGTAACAACTATTCTAAAATTATTCGTGATGTGAAGAACCAGATGAGCTCCCATCATGACTTCCAATCTAACAAGAAGAATATTATAGAAGAAGGCGAAGAAGCTCTTTAGCGACTCTTTCAAAACTATTCTTTAGAATAGCCGACGAAGTGTGCAAGGAGAAAAAGAAGAGAAAGATCATTACCTTCGCAGCAAACTACCATCATGACTTTCGATCCATCAAAAGCGGTGTAGTGACTTCACTGTGAATTCCCTAAATCCTAGAATAATACGTCAAGGTTTAAAATTGCATAAATAAGCCTCGAGGCGGTTTTCGTCCATGAGGCGAGGCGTAAGCCTCGAGGCGGTCTGAGGCGTAAGCCTCACGGTCACAGAATTGCGTAAATGAGAATTTAAGGGTTTTAGCAGGTAAATAATAGTAAGATTCTATCATACAATTTAGATTTTATGAATTTTTAAGTTAAATTTAGAACCTTAATTAGGTAAAGTGATTCACTAGGACGCCTAAATGAAGTTAAAAATCCATAAAACTCCTCTAGGAAGTCTTTGACCTTCCTAGTCACAAAAAATTGACGTCATTTAGAGCAAAATCAAATATTTAATTAAGGTTTTATGTTTTTCTTTTTTATTCAAATTAATCCTAATTTTGATAGGGTTTTTAATGTTACAAGATTCTCTTCTCTGAGTCTGAGATGAACTCAGAGAAGGGTCAATTGTACTTTTAGGATTTTTCTTCATTCATGAGTTTTAGGAGCTAACTATGTTTGTTTGTGCAATGAGTTTGTTTTAATTTGATTATTGAAACTTTTATTTCATATTTGATTTTAAGTTTGATCAGAGTTTGATTAATGTTATACAACTCATGTGTGTATGATTTCATATTTATTAAATTTACATTTAATTTGATTTTGAGAATGAGTTTAGCATGATTATGTATTAATTGATTCTATTTAATATAATTTGATTTGAATTTGAGTGTATATGACTAAATTGAATTTACTAGGCCTTATATTTGATTTTATTTTAAGAAGGATCTTAGCAAGATTTAATTATAAAATTAAACGCTATATCTTTTGAATTGTTTAATTTTGATTTGGTCTTTATTAATTTTGTATTCTAGTTTGATCTTTAGGAATGATTTAATTTTTTATTTCATTTAAAATTCATGTTTGATTTAAGTTCATCATATTAATGGGTTCAACTTAACGTGATATATTTAATTTTATTTAATTGTAAAGAGTATATGCTATTTAAATTTCTATTTGAAAATCAAGCAAACTCCTAAGTGTCTAGGGATTTTTATTAACATATGCAAGGATGTAAACTAAGTAAAAATAATCAAATCTACTCAAGCTTCTATTTTTGATTTGGCGAATGTGCTTTCATACAATGGGGGATCATTGGATATGAGTTTAATGATCCGAGGTTTGATTGACCTAATCGAATTTCCAAATAAGAATAATCCATTGGAAATCACCAAATTTCCACAAATTGGTGAGGAAGACAATGGGGTTGTGTTACATTCCTAATCTAAGGGTGATCTAAATGGACCTAAGGTTGATGGATCGTCATGCATTCACATCAACAGTTTTGCTAAGTTTTTGAAAATTTTTTGCCTCACCAGAGCTAGTTTGATGGTTTCTGGCTATAGCGCCTTCTTTTGAATGAAATAAAAAACAAATGAAATGAAGGTAGGCTATTTTGTGGATTGTTCTGGATGTCAACTCCGTTTATAGCTTGCTCCTAAGCTTGTAAGGAATCTCGTCGTTGCTCTCTCTCTTTGTTTCTTAGAGTTGAGAGAAGGATTTTCTTCGTTTTAGTTGGAGACACAAAGAAGCTTTACAATATTTAGGATAAACTGAAGACAAGAAGGAAAAAGTTCGCTCAATTTTCTACATAGGCTATAGGAAAGGTCCCTAGTTTTACCCGTTTTCTATCTTGTTTTTGAAAGCCACAAAAAGGAGCTCTCATTTTTGGAAGAAACGAAGTCGGCAACTACCTTTCTTTGATTCTGGAAGTTGAAGCAGGAAGGAGAAGCACCAGTAGAAGTTAGATTTCCCAAGTTGCTTGCTAGAGGTTGCTCGACCCTTCTTAGTTTTTCAAGGATTACGTGCTTCCATCTCCTCTCCCTCGACTCTATCTAGACGCACACGAAATGACCCTCTCAAGCACTTCATTCTTCTCATTTCTCTGGAGAAAATCAAACTCAACAAGGAAAAAACCCCTCCACCAGTTCTCTCCCTCTGGAAGAATAAAAAAATGTCGCTCGGTTCACCCAAATCACACAGAAAATCTCCTTCCTCTTGTTTCCGCCAGCCGAAGTAGCATCATTCTTGTCACAATACCGTATAGTTCCCAAGATGGGCTATATATGAATGATCGTGCCCCTCAACAACCCCAAATTGATGCATTCACACTACCCTTGATATAGTCTTTATTATGCCGGGGGATCATGGAAAAAAGACTGACAAATATTTAGTTTCAACCATTAGATTATGGGTTTCTTAATTTGTAAATGCTCAAATAAAAAATTGGCCTACTCGAATGAGTTGATTTGGGTTTGACTTTGATTCAATTTGGGTTAGTTAGACTCGATTCGAGTCGATTTGATTCAGTTGAAGTTGTTTCAACTTAATTAGGCTTAATTGAACTCAATTTGGCCCGAATTAATTTAATTTGACTCAAGGCAACTTAATTCTACTCGATTTGATTTGATTTGACTCGTTTCAACTAAATTGAGTTGATTCAACGCAATTTAACCAGTTTTGATGGAATTAACATCAAATCGAACAATCTAATCAATTAAATTGAGTTGAATTTGTCTTAATTAGTCAATTTTAATTGAGTCGCCTTGAGTTCAAATGCATCAATGAATGATTGTGAACTTCATTCCAAAAATGAGTTCAGCAATTAAAAAAAAATTAGTCGAAAAGAAGCATTTAAAATTTGTCATCATAGTTAAACGTATAACAATGTAGGAAGAGTTGAGAACATCATGTTCCCTCATTTATATTATCTTTCTTGATATGTAATAAACCTTGAAGAATGGTGATTTATTTAATTTTCTATTTTGGCCTCTTTTGGCAAATGAAATTTGGAACTTTTTGCCCATGTCTTCTTCGAACACCGTCATCAGAGTCATACTGGGTATTTGGATTACCAATACCCCTAACAACAGAATTATCATGAGTAGCAAATACATATGGGTGGATTTGGATCAATGATGTTGCATGCATATGAGGTGCCAACTGTTGCCTTTGGTAAACTGAACATCCTGGGGAGGAGGCTCTGTTTTCATAACAATATTTAAAGTATATTCTAGGTTTTGAGTACAAACTATATTAGAAGAAGTTTGCAGTTAGGGTTTTCTTCATCTGAGTGCTCTCCTATTTGATGATTGCTAGTCTTATGGAAAGATGATTTCCTCAATTTCTGAGCGATCTTTGAAGCATCCTGTGATGTTGTGACCAAAAAGTTTTGCAGAAAGAATAATATAAAGGAACACCATCAAATTTTACATTTAACCAATAATAATGGAGCCAATCCAAATCTCCTTCTTCAATGGGATAAAATGTTTATTTCATGGCGGCCTGGAGAGTTTAGCAATAATAGCATCCACTTGAAGCAATTTTACAAAAAAACAAAACCAAAAGAAAACATGGTGAATTGGCTTAAGTAGTGAATTCAGAGCTGAGAAAAATCAATCCAAACTGGATTTACAGTTGGCTCCTTGGATTAATCAAATTGAGGAGGCCATTTAAGTAAAACATCAGAAAGACATCCACATAGCATGATTTCCATGAGAAAAGTCTTGAATAATCAACTTTTAAGGTTAAAATATGTACATGATGGGAATCAAGAAGCGACAATAAGTTCATTTTAGTGATTTATGACAAACTTCAGTTGTGATGCTTTGCATTCATTTCTTTGGCTTTACTTGGGGTAAGCTACACTTGATTTTGTAGGATTTGCAATTAATGCTTGCTTTAGGTTGTGCTAGAGGTGTGCTAAGGAAGAATCAAGGTTTTGATGAATGTGCTAAGTGGAACTAAGGAACTAGGCCACACCTAGCCCATTTGGTGCAATTCTTTCAACTTGAGTTGTTTAAAATCCCATGTATTTTGGATCCAATTCTTATAGATCTATTCTCAGTTCTTTGTTCAATTTTCTTCATCGTAGTCAGGTCTCATAGATTAATTTATGTTAAATTAAGTTTGAAGATATTTGTTTGATTTAGTTAGTAAAAGCCACTAATAATGCACTGGCCAATAGACTAGCATCAGTTCTCGTTTTATCAAGCTAATGAAAGGATATATATATATATATATATATAACCAGAATTTTGTAACCTTCGTATATAAAATTATATACCGTCGACGAAATTGCCAGTTGATGCAAAATTGATTAATTAGCGTGGAAGCAAACATCATCTTCTTCATTTTCCTCGATCTTGCGCTCTCTCTCCCTTTCTCGTGTCTCGTCGACGGGAAATTGATAACTGTTCTGCGTGTTTTCCTCTCTTGTGAAGCAACCATGGCCACCATCGGCAACAACAACATCAACGCCAAGCTCGTGCGACAACTCTTCCTCCTGTCCTTCTCCTACTAATCACTACGATTTCTTAATATTACTCAAGTTTAACATATTGCTCGTCTCTGAGACTGCAGGTGTTGCTTGGGGACATGGGCGCTGGCAAGTCCAGCCTCGTACTCCGCTTCGTTAAGGGGCAATTTCTGGAATTCCAGGTCTGCTGCCACCTTATTCCTTTATTTTTAGGGTTTATCGAGCTTGCGGGTGACCTCGATGGGATTGTAACCATTGTTGGTGCTTTATTTGACTTGAGTGGATTGGAATTGATTTGATCGCAGGAGTCGACGATCGGAGCAGCGTTCTTTTCACAGACACTTGCTTTGAATGACGCTACGGTTAAGTTTGAGATCTGGGACACGGCGGGGCAAGAGAGATACCACAGCCTCGCGCCAATGTACTACAGAGGAGCTGCAGCGGCCATCATCGTCTATGATATCACAAGCAAGGTGAGGTGATCATTTAATATGGTTCTGTAAAAAAATGTCTATTTTATTTCTGTTTCAGCTATAATTCTTATTTGTTTTTTCCTTTATTGGGCTTTAGGATTCATTTGAAAAAGCGAAGAAGTGGGTGCTAGAGCTGCAGAAACAAGGTTTTGTTTTTCTTCTGGCTTTCAAATGGATAATTTACTAGACTGGGAATTTCTCTACCTTTTTTTCTTCGTATATATTTATAAGTGATCTATTGTTGATACCGGATCCAGGAAATCCAAGCATGGTAACTGCGCTTGCAGGAAATAAGGCTGATTTAGAAGACAAAAGGAAGGTGACATTAGAGGTAAGTTTGTTAATTGCAGGAATGTGAGCATTTGATTGGCTGCCAACTATTAGAATGTTTATATAGAAATTGTATACCTTATTCTAACTTCAATACTGGTTTCTATGTCTCTACGTTAGCACATTAGACCTGCAGCTAATCTTATGGAATACACCTATATGCACTGCGTAGATTGAAGTAATAATTTCAGTTTTATAGTATGCTTGATGTTTTTCATTTATTATTGATCAACCCTGCTTGAATCAGATATGGAATATAATCACATAGACACTAGAATATTAATTTCGTTGTAATGTGCTTGATTTATACCGCTAATAAATTTTTGGTTCCTTTTTTTCTCTGAGAATAGGGTAGACTTAAGCTATTCTTCCTTATATACTGAAAATGAGTTTCACAGTTGTTTTAATCAATCATATCAGATAAATCTTAGGTTGTCATTATGAGTTGAATAAAGAATAATACTTTATTCCCCAAAAACATCTAAATCGCATAATATGAGACCACATCAATTGTCCATATGGCAGCTGATGTGGCCAACTCCAAATTTAGCAGCTAATATAAAAATGTGCTAAATTAATGATCCTTATGAATTGTTGTCTTGTTTGTTTAAGGAAAACCAAGGGATGGGTGAATTGAGTATGCAATTTTTTTGTACTATAGATTTTTTTTTTTACAAAATTATTCCCAACTTAAATCTCACACAATCAAGCACAATGCAATGTGGAAGCTATATTAATAATTATACAATGGAAGCAAGAAATGAACAAACTAAGTAATGCGCAAAGGCTAGAAATATGTCAGCAAGATTGTCAAGCTAAATACCCAATACTATCTAGACGTATATTGGTAACAAATAATACAAGAATAATATGTTCTAAGGTGAGTGATCTATGTTAAATACAATGCAATTTATATGATACTCAATTATATATTAATTACAAACTTGTTTTCAATTAAAATTGATACTAAAAAATATATCAGCACAAATGAGTAATGGTGTTGAATGAATAATTAAGCTAGCTGTAAGTGATCAAACCAAGAGCTCAACTATGTAAGATGATTATATTACCTAACTTATAAGATTAATCTTGTCAATGTCAAAACACAAATGTCCTCAAAAACAGAAATGTTGATACCAACAAATCTATGCTATGAGTTAACTGCATAACTAATAAGAACAATGAAAGTAATTATAAGTTAACTAAAGACCATAAGAGATTTTATAACTTTACTGAACATGTAACATTCAGGCATGATAATGATAAAACAAACATGCTATGAAAGTAAATCTAAACTATAGAGTGAAATGGACACTCAATATTTACATGGTTCGAGCTACCAATGACCTACGTAATGGCTCGCCTCTAATCCAAACAATGGTTCCACTATCCACGCTTGTAGCCATAAGCTTAATCCTTTGCAACGCGGGTGGAGAAACCTTCACAACACTTCTTCGAGGAAAATCATACGCTCACTTCTTTATGGGGAGTTGTTGCCTCACCTAAGCAAATCCTAAGTAAACACCAAGGAGTGGTCGAAAATCCTCTAAAAATTTGGTGGTGGCTAAGGGGTTGTTTAGTTGTTTATATTTTAATTCAGCTGCATTTGAAATGCAAAATAAAGTAAATATGGTGTATTCTAAATTCTTAGAGATATTTGGTTGTTTGTAAAGTACTCAAGTGAATTGTTGTTTTGTTTGATTTAGTGTAAAATGCAGTGTATTCTGAAATATAGTTGTAACATCACATCATTGTTTTGATATAATAAATTCAATATTAGAGAAATTTAATGTATTATATGGATTGGAACCAATCAAAGTAAAAAAATAAAAAACATAGAACAATTAATTATTTTCATTAATGTAATCGTAAAATAATAAATCATATGTAGAGTTAAATTAGCAACAATTTAAGGATAAATCTAAAATAATCATAACAACTTCATAATGCCAAAATGCATCTAAAGACACGAGTTCATAATGCTCATATATTATACCTCAAGATTGTTAATCCATTATTAACTTTTAAATTAAGAAAATATTTTCCCTAACTCCTTATGCATCCACCTAGCATTTTATTCTATGGGTTTTGAGAAGAAGGAATGAATCATTGTTGGGTTCTTGGATAAGTTGTCATATGCAATATCAATATCTAACTCGAAAAAGCATGGAATATTCGATAGCTTTGTGATAAGTTCAATAAATATCTTTTCTCCATCAAATCTCTTATTATACATTGAATTGTATGAGCAATTTGAGTTACATTATCAGTCATTTTAATGATATAATCATCAAGAGATTGATCAACATCATACCCCTTGCTCCTTTTTTGTGGGATACATCCCATGGAAGATAATGACATTCTTATAGGATATTTTGTAATATTCACTTTAGCCCACTCAGTGGGATGCATTATCATCCAAGTTGTTTTCTTGAGTATCAAATTGAGTTTGAGAATTTTAGACTCGCCCACTCTCCGGTGGTATGTCCTTATCTCGAACATTTTCTAACTCCATATAATTTGAGGTTGATATATAAAAACAACTTATATTTTTCGGAAAATCCTATAGCACAACAAACAGAAAGCATTAGACATGTTACTTAGCAGTTTTATGTACTTTCTTATAAATAATGCTAGAATATGTGATGTATGCTAGTAATGACCCATCAATACCATTTTCTTATTTTCATCCCAAGATACTCCTGATATCTCCTTCAACTTTTGAATGTGACTTCATATAGTTATTTGATATTGAATTTGATTCTTATATTGCTCTATCATAAATTCTAAATTTCTCTTTCAATTTTTGAGTAACATTTTGGTTCGCAACATCTTTGAAGGCTTGAGCACTCCTTTTATTTGCATCAATGTCTCACACATTATTTAAAGAACTCCAATCCATTCTGGTTTTAAACTTCATAATTTTTTTCTCTTTTTAGTTATGGAAGCAGATGTGACGGTAGGATGAAGAGGCACCATTTTACCTAAAAAATCAATTATCATGCTCAAAAAGAAGATTTAGATAAAAGTGAAATTAGAATTTTATTAATTATGAAAAATATTATATATCTAGAACTAAAAAATATTCATTGTCATCATAAAAATCTATCTCGAAAGTATATCCCAAAAAGAGTAGAAATCTATCTCAAAAGTATGTATGTATGTTAATAACTAGCACTGTCCATCTAATTCAGCTTTGCATCAACAATTTGGTCTTTTTTTTTTCCAATCATTCTCGGAAGTCATCTTGAATTTCTTCATCCTGCCTATTAGCGTTTGCTCTTCTTGCCCGCTTATGCTTTGCAAGAATGAAATCATCATCAATCTCTATAATAATCCAATTATGTAATATTTAACATTCAAGAATAATGCCAACTTGTGTTTTTAATAGGATTTTAGGTTCATACTTTGTAATTCCAAATGATTCATTAGAGAATCAAAAGCATGTTCCATAGTGGTGCATAATTATGAATGTTGAAGGTTAAATAACTCTTTGTAATCTGTTAGTTGACTGCCAATAACCTTTGGATGATAACTAATGGCATAATATGGTGATATAAAACCCTTCTAGTGAGTATCCAACATCAATTAACTAGTATTTATCTGTGAGATAGATTTCAGTTATTTGTTCATCAAAATACCATAACTAATTATAGAACTGTATATAGTATTATCATTTTGTATCTTTTGAAACACACAAACCGTTGGTTTGTTTTAATGAATATTGAAGTATTGTGGAATCATTTGCTATACCTTCTGAACTAGCTAGGGCTTATATGAATCTCAAGTTTAAGTCCATTTCTATGAGCACATTCTTGCTTGGGTAGTGTTTCTCCCTCTGAAAGCAGATTGATGCTCCTTAAAGACCCTAGCTTTAATGTGTGTTCCATAAATCGTTCCAACGCAATCTTAATTTTAATAAGTTGTTCTAGTACGAGCATTTGTAAACTTATATTGGGAGATGCTATAATCATACTTTAAAAAAACATGAATCTATCATTTGATTGTATGTTACTTGGAGTGTGGAGCAATGGAGGTTTTTTCATCTCATGTCACAACTCTCCTATAACATATAACACAACATTTGAATATCTACTCAGTTTCTTTTTATCTTTGAAAGTTAAATTGAACGAATAAAATGCACAGTATGCTTAAGTGTATTTAGTAGCACAATAACCAATTCTTTAATGTGCAAATTAATTGTGTCTACAAGTAAGCTTGTGAGTTTAATTTAATGTTACATAAAACGGCAGCCTTCTGATGACCTGGTTAGGTAAGTAGAGGTATTAGATTTCACTTATGTTAAGAAAGATAGAGGTAGACATAAAAAGGCTTGGTTAGAAAATATTAAAAATGATCTTTCTTTATTAGATTTAAACGAGAATTTGACTTTTAGCATGACACAATGGAGAAAAAGGTTTCATGTAGCCAACCTCATGTAGTGGGATAAAGGCTTGATGTTGTTATTGTTGTTGTATAAATAAACTTGTACGGAATAAATTGCATGATTTAAAAAAGGATCCTCTCTTCATTCGCATCATATTAATCCAATCATTATTAGATTCGTGATATAACTTCGAGAGATATGTTTCAAGTTGAATATTCTGCTCGAGATTATATTCTCGTTAATCTCTACTTAGTTCATATAATAATATGAACAAAACACTAACTGAGCTAATGATAATTGCATGAACAATTGAGTAATTTTGATTTCTACTCATCTCTGTGTCATTCCAAAACACATCCCAATTGGATGGTCATTTTTTATTATTTTTTAGTCTCTCTGTTATTGATTTCTATTCCATTCAGAATTTTGCTGTCCTCGCATAAACAAATAAATTGGTTCAAAAGATTAATGATTTTACAAATATTATAGTACAAATATGATAAATTATTTGAAACACATGAATTTTTAAGCTTGATATCACAGCTACACATTGAACAAAAACCTTTTCCCTTACTTGTTTAAAAATACATTTGACGAAGTTGTTATACATATTCACTTCCACCATGCTTAATTGAACAAGCAACAAAACATGAAAACCAAAGCTCATTGTATTTACTTAACCTCAATCATTCAAGCAAAACTTGCAAATTATCAAACTTACATTGTTTTCTAAAGGCAAATTAGCTAATCCTAATCATTAAAGAGCCCTTATAATGCTTTCTCATAAACTTGAATCAAGGGATTATTCGTTTTCTAAAGTGGAATTAAAAAACAAAATGCAGACCTGCATTGCATTTGCTGGAAGGGTTTGATGGTTGGCATGGGCAAGTTGTGAAGGCTGGAGTGGGCTATGAAGTGGAGCCCTATGGTGAAGTCGTACGAGCTCAGGCTCAAGCGAATGGAAAACTCATGAAGAGAGTATTTAGAACTTGTTCGAATTAAGTGAGTTTAAAAGACACATGAAGCTTTCATTTGAAGATTTCTACTACCTCAAATAATTACACTATTTTTTGTATTTACTTCAGTCCAAATGGTGAAAAAAAAATTAATGCATGTAAATGGAATGCAATACATTTATTTTACTGTCAAACAAACAACCCCTATTTAGAAACACTGTCATTGTCAGGTCCTAGATGAGAAAAACAGAGAGTTGCGTTAGGTAGTCGACAACCAACGTAAAACTTGTTGAATATCATAACATGAATCCTTTAATATATTGTGTTAATGTTAGGGTGTTCCCTGGAAGTGACGTGTTGTATGACCGTAATACAACGACAAGCGTACAAGGGCCGCTGAAGCTGCAACACTGCAAAAGCACCCTGGTGCAGCATTAAATGTGCAAGGGTTCCTACATCATGAATGAATTAAGATAGGAACTTGGAATATAGATTCCTTTATAGGCATATTAATGGAATTAATATAAATGATTCATATGAAGATAAATATTCTACACATTCAGTAAACTAATTGGGTTGGAGAGAAGACTAAATAGATTCATAATTTAGGATTTAAACTATTGTTTTTTGGTATGTGTCATACTACAAATGATATAGGTGTTATTATAGATAAGAGTTTGAAAGATTTTGTTGTAAAAATTAATAGAATTAGAGATAAAATTATAGCTTTAAAGGTTGTTGTTGATGCTAAGATTATTAATATCATAAACGTTTATGCCTCTAATGTAGGTTTGGATATGTACTCAAAATTAAAATTTTAGAATGATCTAAAAGAATTAATACAAAAGATACCTCTCGAAGAAAGGGTTGTTATTAGAGGAGATTTAAATGGACATGTTGGTACAAAGGTGGATGATGTTAAAATCATTAATAGTGGCTATGAGTTTTGAGCGACTAATGAAGGGACAAAAGATAAAAAAATAAAGTAAATCGTTATTCTAGGATTAGATGGAGACATTTAAAGAATATTATCAAAATTATTTGTGAGAGTAAAATTCTAGATCTTAAGATTTTGTCTGTGCATAATGAAGCTAATGTTATGTGGGAAAATGTAATTAGTGATATTAAGAATGTTGCAAAAGTATCAAAGAGAAAATTTGCTAATAGTAAAAGTACTTGGTGGTGGAATTAAAATGTGCAAGAAAAGATAAAAAATAAGAATATTTGTTATAGAAATTGGTCTAGCTGTAAAAAATGTGATAATTGCGAAAGATATAAAGAGGTCTGTAATGAGTCTAAGAAAATAATTTTTAATGCAAAAAATTTAGCTTTTAATGATTTATATAATAGATTAGATACTAAGAAAAGCGAAAAATATATGTATAAGTTAGCTAAACATCGAGATATGAGTTTTAAGGATTTAGTTCAAGTGAAGTGTATAAGGATGAAGATCAAAAAGCGTTTTTATTAGAAAAAGATATTCAACAAAGGTTGATGAGATATTTTGCTAAACTTTTCAATGATGTTTATGAGAATGTGATTAATTTTAGTGACCTTATCACCCTAAATGAAAATAAAGATTTTGTTTTTATCTGCATACTAGTAAACCAAAGTTAAAGAGGCTTTAAAGAAAATGAAGTGTGGAAAAGCTGTTGGACTTGATGATATTCCAAAGAGGTGTGGAAATGCTTAGGAGATGAAGGAATTTCTTGTCTTACTAAACTTTTTACTATTATTCTGAAGGCTAAAAAGATGTCAGATGAGTGGATAATGAGTGTGTTGATTCATATTTTTAAGAATAAAGGTGATGCACAAGATTGTGCGAATTATAGAGGAATTAAGTTAATGTGTCATACTTTAAAACAATGGGAGAGAGTTATGGAGCATAGGTTGCGGTGTGACACAATGTTTCTCTCAAAATCAATTTGGATTCATGCCAGGTAGGTCTACTATGGAAGCTATACATTTATTGAGAGGTTTGATGGAGAAGTATAGAGAGAATAAGGAGGATCTACAAATGATTTTTATTGATTTATAGAAAGAATATGATGAAGTTCCAAGACATGTGCTATGGAGAGTTCTACATAAGAAAGGGGTTAATAATGTGTATATTCAAGTCGTTAAGGATATGTATGCGGGAGCTGTTACTTGTGTTTAAACACAAGGTATTTTGATCAAGTATTTTTCTATTTCAATTGGATTACATCAAGGATCAACCTTAAGTCCATATCTTTTTTATTTAGTCATGGATGTTCTAACTAAACATTTGCAAGAGGTTTTACCCTGGTGTATGCTTTTGGTGGATGATATTCTTCTTATTGAGAAGACTAGAGATGGAGTTGAAAGTATGGAGGTTAACCTTAGAGTCTAAAGCCTTTCGTTTGAGTGGATCTATAATTGAATATATGGAGTGTAATTTTAGTAATAATAGACTAGTGAGTGGATTGTAACTTTGGGTGATCAAGTCATTAATAAGAGTATACTTTTTAGATATTTGGGGTCCATTGTTCAAAGTGATGGTGACATAGATTGAGATATTATTAGTAGAATTCAAGTTGGATGGTTGAAGTGGAGGAATGCATCGGGCTTGTTGTGTGATAGAAAAGTCCCTCTAAAACTTAAGGGAAAATTCTATAAGATGTTAGTGAGACCTGCAATGCTCTATGGTGCATAATGTTGGACATTATAAGTGAAGCATAATATTAAGTTAGGTGTTGCAAAGATGAGGATGCACAGGTGGATGAGTAGTTTTACACTTAGAGACAGGACTCAAAATGGCATATACGTGAAAAGGTTGGAGTAGCTCCAGTGGAAGATAAAGATTAGAGAGAGTTGCCTTATATGGTTTGGTGATATAAAACGGCGGCCTTCCGATGACCCGGTTAGGAAGGTAGATATATTAGATTTGACTTATATTAAGAAAGATAGAGGTAAACCTAAAAATCCTTGGTTATAAAATATTAGAAATAACCTTTCTTTATTAGATTTAGATGAGAATTTGACTTTTAACATGACACAAAAGAGAAAAAGGATTCATGTAGCCGACCCCACAGTGCGATAAAGGCTTGTTGTTGTTGTTGATGCATCAATCTATTAGAGTAAAAATCTAGTGGTATATATTTAGTAGTTTATAATTAAAGAAACAACCCAAAACCAACTTTCTGATTGGTTAAAATTAACAATAATGAATAACCCAACACTTATATTGAATTAACTATTTTCTGCCATTAACTGGTTTACAGGTACTTGCTAATGATTAACAAATAACTATAAAGGCCTTTACAAAGGCTCATAAAGTTTAATGCATTAATAAATAAATTCATACACTGGAGGTATTACTACTTTGTGGAGGAAGCGCAAAGCTTGGCATATACCTGCTAACTTTATGAAAAACTGTTTACCTTAAAATGATCCTGCAAAGTGTCAAAATTAAAATTTTAGCGAGCTAGGAGGAAGACAAAGGGTTCTTTGCATATATTTTATATCATTCATAATTGACCACACTTTACATGACTTTAACTTTTTTTATGGGTTGAAGTGATGTTACCGGATGATTTTGTTTTTAACTTTTTGTCTTCCTCATCAAGTTTCATTCTCGCGCTTTGCTGTGTTGCTATCCGTCTGTCTTTGCACATTATTTTCTTGTAGCTCCATTCTCTCAAGTATTTATCTATCCTCGATTAATGTATTTTATTTGATTAATATTATTGGTTTGAGGTATG
>NW_021320048.1:563405-606734 GCF_001605985.2 Dendrobium catenatum
AAATCTTTGTGAGAGTAAAATTCTAGATCTTAAGATTTTGTCTAGCTGTAAAAAATGTTGATAATATGCGAAAGATATAAACGAGGTCTATAATGAGTCTAAGAAAAAATTTTAATGCTAAAAAATTTAGCTTTTAATGATTTATATAATAATTAGATACTAGAAAAGCGAAAAAATATATGTATAAGGTAGCTAAACATCGAGATGGAGATATTAAGGATTTAGTTCAAGTGAAGTTGTATAAGGATAGATCAAAAAGCTTTTTATGAGAAAAGATATTTAACAAAGGTTGATGAGATATTTTGCTAAACTTTCAATGATGTTTATGAGAATGTGATTAATTTTAGTAGCCTTATCACCCTAAATGGATAAATGAAAATAAAGATTTTTGTTTTTATCTGCATATTAGTAAAACCAATGTTAAAGAGGCTTTAAAGAAAATGAAGTTTGAAAAAGCTGTTGGACCTGATGATATTCCAAAAGATATGTGGAAATTCTTAGGAGATGAAGGAATTTCTTGTCTTACTAAACTTTATACTATTATTTTGAAGGCTAAAAAGATGTCAGATTAGTAGATAATGAGTGTGTTGATTCATATTTTTAAGAATAAAGGTGATGCACAAGATTGTGCAAATTATAGAGGAACTAAGTTAATGTGTCATACTTTTAAACAATAGGAGAGAGTTATGGAGCATAGGTTGCGGCGTGACACAATGTTTCTCTCAAAATCAATTTGGATTCATGCCAGGTAGGTCTACTATGGAAGTTATACATTTATTGAGAGGTTTGATGGAGAAGTATAAAGAGAATAAGGAGGATCTACAGATGATTTTTATTGATTTACAGAAAGAATATGATAAAGTTCCAAGACATGTGCTATGGAGAGTTCTACATAAGAAAGGGGTTAATAATGTGTATTTTCAAGTCGTTAAGGATATGTACGCAGGAGCTGTTACTTGTGTTTAAACACAAGGTATTTTGATCAAGTATTTTTCTGTTTCAGTTGGATTACGTCAAGGATCAGCCTTAAGTCCATATCTTTTTGTTTATGGATGTTCTAACTAAACATTTGCAAGAGGTTTTACCCTGGTGTATGCTTTTGGCGGATGATATTCTTCTTATTGATAAGACTAGAGAGGGAGTTGAAAGTATGGAGGTTAACCTTAGAGTCTAAAGCCTTTCGTTTGAGTAGATCTATAATTGAATATATGGAGTATAATTTTAGTAATAATAGACTAGTGAGGGGATTGTAACTATGGGTGATCAAGTCATTAATAAGAGTACACTTTTTATATATTTGGGGTCCATTGTTCAGAGTGATGGTGACATAGAGTGAGATATTATTAGTAGAATTCAAGTTGGATGGTTGAATTGGAGGAATGCATCGGGCTTGTTGTGTGATAGAAAAGTCCCTCTAAAACTTAAGGGAAAATTCTATAAGATGTTAGTGAGACCTGCAAGTCGTTAAGGATATGTATGCAAGAGCTATTACTTGTGTTTAAACACAAGGTGGTTTGATCAAGTATTTTTCTATTTTAGTTGGATTACATCAAGGATCAGCCTTAAGTCCATATCTTTTTGCTTTAGTCATGGATGTTCTAACTAGACATTTGGAAGAGGTTTTACCCTGGTGTATGCTTTTGGTGGATGATATTCTTCTTATTGATAAGACTAGAGAGGGAGTTGAAAGTATGGAGGTTAACATTAGAGTCTAAAGCCTTTCGTTTGAGTAGATCTATAATTGAATATATGGAGTGTAATTTTAATAATAATAGACTAGTGAGGGGATTGTAACTTTGGGTGATCAAGTCATTAATAAGAGTACACTTTTTAGATATTTGGGTCCATTGTTCAGAGTGATGGTGACATAGATTGAGATATTATTTATAGACTTCAAGTTTGATGGTTGAAGTAGAGGAATTCATCGGGCTTGTTGTGTGATAGAAAGTCCCTCTAAAACTTAAGGGAAAATTCTATAAGATGTTAGTGAGACCTGCAATGCTCTAAGGTGCAGAATGTTGGACATTATAAGTGAAGCATAATATTAAGTTAGGTGTTGCAGAGATGAGGATGCACAGGTGGATGAGTAGTTTTACACTTAGAGACAAGACTCAAAAATGGGCATATACGTGCAAAGTTTGGAGTAGCTCCTGTGGAAGATAAAGATTAGAGAGAGTTGCCTTATATGGTTTGGTAATATAAAACGGCGGCCTTCCGATAACCCGGTTAGGAAGGTAGATATATTAGATTTGACTTATGTTAAGAAAGATAGAGGTAAACCTAAAAATCCTTGGTTAGAAAATATTAGAAATAACCTTTCTTTATTGGGTTTAGACGAGAATTTGGCTTTTAACATGACACAAAAGAGAAAAAGGATTCAGGTAGCCGACCCCACAGTGCGATAAAGGCTAGTTGTTGTTGTTGTTGTTGCATCAATCTATTAGAGTAAAAATCTAGTGGTATATATTTTGTAGTTTATAATTAAATAAGCAACCCAAAACCAACTTTCTGATTGGTTAAAATTAACAAGAATGAATAACCTAACACTTATATTGAATTAACTATTTTCTGCCATTAACTGGTTTACAGGTACTTGCTAATGGTTAACAAATAACTATAAAGGCCTTTACAAAGGCACATAAAGTTTAATGCATTAATAAATAAATTCATACACTGGAGGTATTACTACTTCGTGGAAGAAGCGCAAAGCTTAGCATATACCTGCTAACTTTATGAAAAACTGTTTACCTTAAAATGATCCTGCAAAGTGTCAAAATTAAAATTTTAGCGAGCTAGGAGGAAGACAAAGGGTTCTTTGCATATATTTTATATCATTCATAATTGACCACACTTTACATGACTTTAACTTTTTTTATGGGTTGAAGTGATGTTACCGGATGATTTTGTTTTTAACTTTTTGTCTTCCTCATCAAGTTTCATTCTCGTGCTTTGCTGTGTTGCTATCCGTCTGTCTTTGTACATTTTTTCTTGTAGCTCCATTCTCTCAACTATTTATCTATCCTCGATTAATCTATTTTATTTGATTAATATTATTGGTTTGAGGTATGTGCCTTCGTTCAATCAAGCTGTGTCTAAAACATTTTATTGCTGCAATTTGGTTTGGATTTCACAAACCCTTGTAATGTGACTGTTTTGCTCTTATTCAGGAAGCACGTGCATATGCTGATGAAAATGGCCTTTTCTTCATGGAAACATCTGCCAAAACAGCTGTCAATGTGAATGATATATTCTATGAAATAGGTATGAATTTTAATTCACTTTCAATGTTAATTATAAAGGACTATGGTCTCTTATTGACATTTAGTTGGATCATAAAAAATAGCGGCAAATGAATATTCATTGTAATTTGCAATGAGTGTTAACCTTTTTATAATCACTTCCAAACTGTTTAGCACATTATGTTAGACATTTATCTTGGTGTGAAGATAGATAAAAAGAATACTATATATGTAGATATTTTTCCCACACTGGAGGTGACAAAGTTCACACTAGGAATTATCTTGCTCAAGTGTGAGAGGGGTTTGTTTTTTCTTTTTTTTGAATTATCTAGTGGAATTGAATTTGTTGTGCGCTATATTGGTTGGCCTTTATATATTTCACATCTTTTTTATTTTTGTTGGTGTTTTTGATCATACCGTGCCTATGTAGTTCATTTGAACATCATATATTGTTCCTATAAAATCCGTGAAACTAGATCTGACTATTCAATTGGAAAGTTAGGAGTTCAAATTTGCATGCATGCATAAGCTCTGGTCATGTAACTATTGAAATCATAAGATGAATCTTAAATTTAAACTCATGCTTTGTAGTGGCTTCATTTGGCTTTTTGGAATGGAAGGAGTTCTAGAAGAGAACATGTTTACTTGTGTAAAGGTGAGTGAATGAGATGTTGTCTCACACTTCGAAGGAAGTTGCTATATACTAGTTATAGCATTAGTGCCTTATCAGCAAAATAAACTTAAAAGTTGAGTGTCAAGTTACTATTTGTTAACCGTTACTTATTGGTTCAGGTATTGGTTGTTTGGGGTACTTTTCGTATGTTAATAGTTCTCATTTAGAGTTAGTTACAGTTCATTCTCTCATTCTTAATTGCCTCCATTTTTAATTCTTCCTCAACTATCCTCCTTAATTTGTTCTCTCCTTTCTCTCTTTGCCCTTCTTTCAGCACTTAATTTTTACATGCAACCATCTTCTATTACCTTACATGCTTTTATGGTAGTGGTCGGGATTGTTGCGGATGAGAAGAGGTGGGAACTGGGAAGTGCAATGGCCTTCCTTTATTCTTTGTATGTTCAACTCCCTCCCTCCATGCTGCTTCCCTTTGAAGCATCACAAACATCCAGCTATCCCTCTCTCCTTGGTCTTTCTTACAAAGATTCGTCTCTCTATCTCTATACCCACCCCAACTCAATGTAAATGATAGTGGTCTCATTGATTCTATTAATGGAGTACCTAAAATTTACTATTTATTTTTTTTTAAGCTAGTGGACCCTCCATATTATTTTAAATGTCCGGGAAATTTTGTCCTATCCAAGTGGTGGACCATGTCATAGCCACTTAATAGTAAAATGTTAATACTGGCCCCTAGGGTCACATGTTAGGATTGGAAACTAAGGAGGTGAATAGATTTAGGGTTGTGCTATGGATGCCTAATAACTTTAATTTAAAGATTAACTATTAAATTGTGAACATAATAAAACCAATGGATTTATGTGTTCATGAAGTCGTTTAATAATATAGTGTGCGGTGGATGATTCTAAATTAGGGAACATTTTGTTTTTATAATTTTCTTATTGTTTTGCTTTTGTTGTATCATCAACATGAAGTGGAGCATTTTATCTTCTCCTTTTTGTTTTTGTATGACATGTATGAGCGATGGATCTGAAAGCATTCATGGGCTCATGGTGATTTTTTTTTCCTTCATCATTCTTTTGGAGTATTGAGAAATGGCTGCAAAGTAGTATAAAGGTTCAAGGATAGACTGTGGTAGGGTTCAAAAAATTTCCCCCACATGTTGATGAGATTAACTGAGGTTTATTTTAATTTCAAAGGATTAAATTTTATATGTGATATGATTTAAATATAGGTGTATAAATAAAAGAATGGACGGGAATGTTTGTTCATCTTGATTGAAATGCTGTAGTTTTTTATCACGAGTCAACATAGTGGGCCCAACTACAAATGATGAAGGACTACGTGATGCAACACCATCACGTGTTCATGCCTGAGACTAGCTCAAATCACAGAATGACATCAAGATTTAGGAGCATCATCATCATCAACAACAACAACACATGTTGCAAATCATTGGATTGATGCAACACCATCACATGTTCATGTATGAGACTATCTCCCACCTTTTCTAAAATCCTCTTAACCCATACTAACTCACTTTCCCCTCTTGGATAAATCATTAACTTCACATAAAACCAACCTAAGTCACTCCATCCCATTCCACAAAGTTCACCAATAACATCTAATCTATTACCAAGCTTCAATGTATTTTCACTTCTCAAGATTTTCTTCAAGTTTTAATTTTCAGGAGGTTGTATTATCTATGGAGTTTGATTAGCATGAGTTGCCTTAAATATCCTTTGTAGATAGCGGTGATGGTATACCAAAGGGCATCATCCTCTTGCAATGAGGTCTAGAGATTCAAAACTAACTTGAATTAACTATACAATAATACTTGATAGTTTTTCATAGGTGTTAACAATTAACCACCCGAGGATTCAATACACTAGGCTTGATCAATTCATATTGAGTTTGGCTTGGAGGAACATAATGTAATTGTGTGCAGCTGAGGTCTTAGCATTGTCTTTTGCTTAGATAAACATGGACAATTTGATGATCCATTCTAAACCCACCTTAAGAGACAAATGCCCTAAAGCGTGCACATGTAAATTGAATGAGTGTGAAACACCCTTTAAGGTTCTTACCCATGTCAAACATGACTTAGAGGCGATCCTCAAGGTTCCATCAATTACTACTGAGGTTAGCATCTACTTGGTAGAGGATTTATTGTTGTTCTACAAGCTCACTTGAGTAGGGATCCTTGAGTTAGCAATGCATTTTGGGCTGGAGCTTGACCAACTCAAAGAGGTGACTTTGGCATGTTAGATATGTGGTTATCTACTTTAGTGATGATATGGTTTTCTCTAGCAAAAAAATTCCTAATGTTGGGAAAAGATAGGGCTTATATTTGAAGCAAAGCATGTGGGGAGGAAAGTTTTGTTTTAGCAAGCATGTGGCTTGATGCCAACTCGCTTAACCAATTTGGGGTTTGCAACTCTACTTTTAGGGATGCTCAGAAAGATGCATTGAATCTTACTTATCTATTATTTGAGAGAATCGAAGGATGTGAAGCTTATAACTTTATTGTTAAAAAGGAGATTATGCATACTTGTGTTAGGGGCTTATGCGAGATATCCTCTGCCTTATGATGATGATGAGATTTATAGCTCCAATGACTAAACTTATTGTCTTGATATTTATGAGCATACATTTGATAATATGGATCATCATTAAATGAAGAAAAAGTTATGATAATATGCAAGATGCAAATATGTAATTAATGAAACATATATGTCATCAATGTAAAACTTTTGTTGTCAATGAAGGCAAACTATTAACATTATCGAACTCTTACTGCTTGTATTATAGTTTAACCAATTATCAATTAATTCCTAGTTGACCAAGTTTTAAATCATATAAGTGGGATATAAGTTGAATTTCATTTAAGATTGTGCAATCATACAAATATGAAGTTTATCCTAATCAATAGGAAAGTTCATATGCCTTGATTTGCTCAACATAATTGAAATAAAATACGTCTTTGATATTCGATTATAGGTCTTGAATGAGTGAGGAGATTATTTCTCCTTGAATAAAATGTGTTTATTCTTGGAGTAGATGGAGATGATCCGATGATATGTTGTTGAAGTTGCAAGTCACTGGAGATGATTGACAATGAAGAAGCAAGCAAGCATGCAATCTTGGTTTTCCCTTGATGAGGCCAGTCAAGGAGGCTATAGATGGAGTGGTCCGCTCTTATGTGTTGAAGGACTTGTCTCTTGTTTCTCTCTTTTGGAGAAGGAATCTCCTTAATTTGGGGAAAGGGAAAGGAAGTGAATCAATTAAATATAGCAAGTTGATTTATGGAAGGGATTTGATGATTGATTTTGTTTTGTTGAATTTGTTAGGGGATTTGGGTGAGAATGAGAAAAGGATTTAGAGGGGGATTTGATGGATATATCTGATAGCCAATTAGAAAAAATATCATGTTTTTAATTTTATTTAGGGATCATGACTCCAAAATTTTTCTAATTTGTAAGGGACTGTTTGGACATGTTTGGAATGTGGGTGACAGAGAGAAGTGTAAATGAAGCAACAACAAGGATTAAAGAAAGGGAACTAACAGGATAGATTGAAGTAATAATATAAAGTAAATAATTTATTGGTTAGTGTGAAGAGCTTATTAGATAAAGAAAAGAAGCTCATACACTTAGCATGAACATTTCCTCTTGTGCTTGGCCTTTGAATACTGGCATGTAGTCACCATCTCGTAATGATGAAGGCATAGGTGACCAAATAATGAAAGAACTCATGTTTTGATTCATCTTTCATCAATTATAAAGAGGGAGTTAAAATGGGATAAGGTATACCTGAAAAACCTACTTGATATGAGAAAATTCAGCTTTGATAACAAGTGATGAGAACTATGAATGGTTTAATACTGAATAATGCGGATAATAAACTCTCTAATATTGATTGTAGATGATGTGTACTTTCAATTGACATGATTGATATTAAGGGAATGATGGCTTATATTAAAAGAGTTTCAAAGACGGGAAGGTGAAGAAAAAGCCATCCAAGAGAGATTCAGGCCTAGATGGAGGGAGAGGGCGAGAAGAAAATAAAAAAGAGATAAAGAGAGAAAGTGATAGGGTGACGAACCACTCCTAAGGACGGGGGATTTGGAGATGCTTGCAGTTTACTTTGTGTTCATATCACTGCTTCTATGTATAAAGATGGTTTAATATCTAAGAAAAAAAAAGAAAATAAAGATAGCAAAAGAAATAAAGATAAATAATATTAAAGCTTTCATAAAAGACAAGTCTTTTATGTAGGAATCCTATTAATAAAGTAACTCTTATTATACATTTATTAAGTAACAAATCTAATAAAGGCAAGTGATGATCACTCCAAGTAAGATGGTTGATGAAAGGTTGCATCTTTATATTGCATCAAAAGGCCACGAGGAAATTTCAGAATAGAGGAGCACATGGAAAAAGGTCCATCAAGAAAAAGAATCATTGGAAACAGCAATGCAGGAGGTTAAGGTATGAGAAAAGGTTGATGTGTTTGTGTAGGTGAAGGAATTAACTTGGCAAGGATGGTGGAACCAGTGTGCTTACTCAATCATATAAGTTGAGAATATTGCAGAGAGAGGCAAGGACAAAATCACATTGGAGTAAGGCATGGATAGGGAATGTGAAGTTTATCTTCAAATTCTCACAGTTTCAAACCAAACCAGTAGAGTAGGGAATTCTTTTACCTTATGTTAGCATACAAAATATGCACATCACTGCAAATGACATTGTGTGCGAATTCTGCTGCATTAAAGACGCTTTTCATTATGTCATTTCATTTGCATGCATAGCTCACTATTTTAGGAGCACGCGCTGTATTACACCTTTAATAATGTTTTTCTATGCTTGGAAATTACTATTTTTAATTATGGCAAGAGTAGAAGTATGGATGATTCTTTTGTGCTATTTTTGCCACTAATCAGTCTAATCTTACCATGTTACTTGAAGTAATACTTATCAATAATACTTGTATTGTAAACTTGTTTTCCTATGAAAAAATTAGTTAATTTTTCCTAAGTAAGAAATTCTTTCTATTTAATTAGACAATAGAATAAATGTTCAATCCCCTTGAGCCAAGCCATTGTAAAGCTATTCAAGTTAACAAGAAAGTTTAAGTACCTAAGAAATTTACATGGCATTTCTATTTTTCTCTTTTATTTTTTCTTATACCCTCTTTGTCCTAGATGAGAAAAATGGATGAGTAAATGTTGACCTCTACACACAACTCTCCTTGGCCTATTGGTTGAGAGCTTAGGCTTTCAACTAAGAGGTCCAAGGTTCGAGTCTGCGTATGCATTGTTGTGTGTGTGAGTTTGCCTTAAATGGCCTAAATGTCCCAAAAAAAAATGTTGACCTCTGTGTAATAGCCAAAAGAAACAAAAAAGGGCATAAAAATTTACCTGCTGAAGCTGTTGGAGCTACTACCCATACAAAAAATCCTACTACAGTCAAATCCAGCCGTTTCTACAGTACTCCATTCCTTGCGATTCAACACTGGAGCTGTCTCACGTACTCATCTCGAAGCCCCCAGGCATGTTTTAAAATGAGAGCAAAAGCTCTCGGCTAAATTTCCCTCCTTCCCCATAGCTCTCGCACATGTCCAACCTCCTTTGCCTCTTCCATTTGTGACCTCCTCAAGCCAGCAACTCCTTCCATTCGCGCCTCTTGTTCGATTCCTGTAGCTGATGAAGCCACAAGCCTCCTACCCTATACAAGCTAGCCGAACCCCTTAACTTCTGTCCATATTCCGTTAATCCCAAGCAACAGACACTTCCTCTCAGCCGACTCCACCCTTACACCTACCAAATTCAATAGCTGGGTTCGTCCTTAGCCCCACCTGCGACCTCCACTGCCCTGCCAAAAACCTTCATCGAATCAAGCCAACCTCTTCAAAGCTTCCAATCCCTCTACCTGACCGACTGACAATTCCCTCACCTGAAGCCTTGCCCGACCTCTCCGAATCTCAATCTTCTTCACGGCTTTGCTCCAAGCCATATATATATATATTAGAAATAAAAAAAAGAGTTCTAAGAAAAGTGAGAAAAAATATATTTAAAAAAAGAAAAAAAAAAAAGAGGGAAAAAGATTTTGTGCATTTTTGTAAAACTCCATGGCCGCCATAATGCAAAGGTATAACCCTTTGATCCCTAAAACTCTGAGAGCCCGATTTAGACGCTTGCAGCGCGACAAAACAACCACCTATATATGCTTTTCTTAGCGTGGTGGGAGGAAGTTTGTTGTGATGCTTGCGTCGAAGCAGGTAATCATCAAAAGCCTCAATATCGACTTTTGCGGCGCACTGAAAAATCA
This sequence comes from Dendrobium catenatum, assembly GCF_001605985.2. Classification (NCBI taxonomy): domain Eukaryota; kingdom Viridiplantae; phylum Streptophyta; class Magnoliopsida; order Asparagales; family Orchidaceae; genus Dendrobium; species Dendrobium catenatum. The sequence continues at coordinate 573,608 of NW_021320048.1, forward strand.
TCTATATATACTTTTCTTAGCGTGGTGGGAAGGGAACCCGGTGCGGTGCCTACGGCGAGGCAGGTATGTCCTACGCACTCTCTCGTAGCGTGGTGGGGACTCTTCTATAAGTACCCTTAAGCGCTTATGTAGTATAGCTGGGGAAAGAATTGTGCATTTTTAAACATGTACATTCGAAGACTCATACACACCTTTCTTAGCATGGTAGGGATGAAGATTACGGCCGTAGTGTTACCCAATACCGATTGTACACGTCTTTCTTGACGTGGCGGGTAGGCTAAGGCTCCTCTAGTTTTCTCCTAAATGGAGGAGATGTCAGGAGGCTGCCAAAATTTTCATTGATATGAGACCTTATTTTAACAAGACTTGAACAATTAATAAGAAGTTGTAAATTTGAACTAGATACAATGAACTTGATTGAACACTGGGGACTCAAGTGAACGACAAAGTGACCTTAAACCTAAAGGAATTATAAAGGACTATACCTTGACTTCAATGAACAAAATATAGAGAACTAAATTCATGAGAATGGGGAACTTGAACTAAGCATGAAGGAACACGATATAATGCTTAAAATGAAATCAGGATTGGTGAGCTAATATGTTCAAATTAAATGCAAGAAAACCCATGCAAAACTTGTGATAAATAAAGAACCTGCAAATATCATTCTCTCACAAATGATCATGAAACTCATGCAATTGATTGATTTGGGACAATTGCATTAGCTAAAAGAATATATGACAAATGAAACAACTTCTGATTAACACCACCGTACAAACCACCGTACAAACAAGCGCAAATGATATGTGATGATTGGAAGAATTAAAACTTGAATGGAACACTTGGAACCAAAGTTTGGTTTAATGAATGAGCAATCAAAATCTAGATGCTCAATAAATGAATCATGCTCAATGACTTGTGATGGGTTAGTGAAAGCTCCTACATCCCTATCACCAACAACAATCTAACTCCAAGAAGATACATAAAAAATAAAAATAAAAAAGATCAAATGCAAATGAACAAGCAAGAGACTCATGAAAGATAAATCTTCAGTGCACCTAAATAACAGGCAGCGAAATCCAATCGACTTGAATCATTTGAATAATGTACCTACAAGCGAGAACATGAACCTACTACACACAACTGTTCACTTACGAGAAGCTACATGAAACTTGTGAATGTTCATGGATGACTTTAAACGACATGAAGATTAATGAACCCACAGAACATTTAGACAATTCCAAGCAATTCACAAACAAGTGCAAGTTGGAGCCTCCCATAGCCAGTGTAAGTTGACATGTAAGAAAGCATATTGATCCCCTGCAAACGGAGGAGATCAATGAATCATGAACATGATTTGTTTATAAGTAAATGAACAAAATAGATATTTTCTTGTTTATAAATAAAAATTCAAACCTTAAATGGATATGGAAAGTATATCAATTAATATGCAAAAGTTAACAGGAAGCGATGGCAATTTCATTTACAAATCATCTAGCGGCATAATAAAAGGCTTATGGTGCATAAAATAGATTGCTTGTAAATGACAATTGAGATATGCAATGAATACAACAGTCTCCATGTTGTTGATCTCAACTTACAAACCAATGAACACAACAAGCCTATGAGTGCTAACCAGTGAGAAGTAATGAGTGTTACGACACTCCTACAATCAACAACAGTCCAGTGTCAACCAAATGCAGTACAGATCCATAAACAAAGACAAACAAATTGTTGTGAGTGCAAGCATCCACATGCGATTGTAGGGAGCCCTCCATGCATACAATGATTGATCCATAAGTTGAAGATGTGAGAGCAAAAGTCCTACAACCTATGCAGCGATCCAATTTGCAAGCAACAATGGTAAGTGCATTGTAGAGGTGAAGGTCCTCTGTAAACATAGAGGCACACATAATGCATCATCCGCAAACAAAGGAAGCACAAATACAATATGTATAAGCTATCGTAGAAAGAGGTAAAGAGCGTTGCAGCATCCTTGCAGTCGATAATCAATGAATGGTCGAGAAATATGCCGATCCATTATAAGCAAAGCTAGAGGACATGCAGTAAGTGCGGGAACCTACGGGTTGCTGTAGGAGAGCCGTCACGTGAACAATATGTGTTGTATGAGACTCGTCATGAGCTCAACACACTACCGACAAGCGAAATTCAGAAGACCATCAACGAATACACAACTCACGTACAATGCTCCTAGATTCAACCCCCATTCAAGAGCTAGCAAATATATCGATTCATTACAAATGGAGGAAGACAATACACAGCAAACACAAGCTCCCACAAGTTTATATAAAGGACTCATCGTACACTCTGTGTGTCCATAAGCAAAATACAAAGTGACTATATCAAGTGCAAGTGCCTACAAGTTACTGTGGGAAATTCATCGTGCATACAATATGCCACTACAATCATCTACAAATGCAAAGCAGGAGATTTGTTAGTGCACAACATTCTACTTACAGAAAATGATAAGTAGTGCACAATAGTCTACCTATACAAAACGGGGAATGACCACAATATGACGTCATGCCACCGGATCCGCGACACTCATACAAGTGGACAAAATGCGTGTATAAACTCTCAAGTGGAATGCTACACACACTTAGACGATAGTTGCCCACACAACTAAAATATTCCAATATGTATGCACAAAAACACATAAATACTTGTGCAATCATACACACGCATAAGTGCACAACAGTCTACTGTACAAAATGGGGAAATGACCACAATATGATGTCACGCCACCAGATCCGCAACACTCATACAAGTGGACAAAATGCGTGTATAAGCTCTCAAGTGGAATGCTACACACACTTAGATGATAGTTTCCCACACAACTAAAATATTCGAATATATATGCCCAAAAACACAAAAATACATATGCAATCATACACGCATAAGTCCCAGCGAGCGTGTTACAAGTACATATGTGACTTCTAGGGATGTTGTGCGGGTCAGTAAATGAAGTTAAGTTCGAACCCGATCCTTCTAAATAGATCAGTAGAAGTTGACATTGCTCAAACTATTAAACAAACATACGATCACACTGTTAAAAGAGATATTTGTTTTAAACATTCATATTAGGCCTTAAAGGTCTATAAGAAGGAAAATTCATTAATAATAGCATACAATCGACAAACTTGATCCTTTGTAGGCAAGTTGACAGAGGCAACAAGATTCAGTCAATGAATTTCCCAAATGAAAATACCCGTAAATACCCCAATGTTAGCCATGTTGACAAAAGATCTCAACCGGAGGTGTTAATTCCAAATATTCAAAATGCCCCAAAATACCTATAAAAATTCAAAAACTCTAAAAATATCAAAAATTCAAAGTGTCTAAAATTAAGATTCAACCATTAAATGGTTAAAGCAAAATCTATTCACCATTCACAACAGTTTACCGAGGTGGACAAATTAAAAATTACTTCAGCTCATAAAGAGCTAATGTCAGGTCGAGAATATCACTAGGATTCACTCTCAAACCATCTCTTGCAAGTAAGGATGTAGCATGTGTCTTCTAACCGGTGGTTTCGTCGTCAAATGGCACCTCAGATAAATAGTTATGACCGAGGTCCTCTGAACTAGGTGGTTTTGCCACTAAATGGCATCTTTTAATTACGGTTATGGTCAGAGCTCGTAAGCTCCCCAATGGCACTAAATCCTTGAGGTATGAATCAATAGGATTTAATCAATAGAGCATAAAGCCTTCTGTTAGCGAAGGTGGTTTCAAATTTGCCCCTTTAAACAAATATCCACCCTAGGTCTACAAGGTACCCTTAGACGAAGCAACCCATGGTTACCGACAAGAATCCTTCTGTTAGGTTGGGTCGACTACCTCCTCTGACTAAGTAGACCAGAAACCACGATGGCCCAGGACAACGAAACCATGAGATCTTGATCATGTCCATCCATTTCCCCAACATCCACTTTAAGTGCAAGATGGTGAAATTTTCTATTTTAAATATCAAATTTCTAAGCATCCAACTCATGTTGCTACTATATGTCAGATAACACATATCTTTACATATCTAATCGACGACTAGCCTTAATCGAATGTTCTATCTCGTTATCGGGATGAGTAATTAACTATAGGTGCTTGCGCCTATAGGAAACCAAAACTTAGATCATAAAATCCTCCCAAAATGAGGGGGAAATCTCTGGGTAGTGACTTATCTACAATCACAATCTGCCTTCTCAAAATTTGTCCTAGAACTTAATCCGTTAAAACTCCGTCTAAAACGGCGGCGAGGCCAGGGTTCGAATTTTCAGAGCCCACAATCAAATGGAGGGTTGTGTTTGTTAGTCGATAGCCAGCATAAAACTTGTCGAATAATGATAACATGAATCTTTTTTCTCTTAGAGATAGGATATATAACAAGCATATATGTGAAAAGGTTGGAGTAGCTCTAGTGGAAGATAAGATTAGAGAGTCTCATTGTAGATGGTTTGGTCACATAAAACGGCAGCCTCATGTAGCTGACCCCATGTAGTGGGATAAAGGCTTGATGTTGTTGTTGGTGTTACCTCTTTGTATTGGTTATGGTTGTTCTACTTGGGCCAATATTAATAGTAAATGGACCTTAGGCCTTTTGGTCAAGTGGCTTCATGTGAGATGATAGGCCTGGATCACCTATAAAAGATAAACAGAAAAATTAGTTTAAAGTTGATACATATTTAATGCGTTCATTTCATAGTGTTTCTGTTGCTCTCTTATTGCATGCATCAATTGCACGTGGCTTTTTTATCTGATATCTTTTAATGAATGTTGTTTATGAATGTCTGTAATTCTATGAAAAATTGGATTGAATGTTATCAAAATCATCCAAGTGCTAAGCATAAAAGTTTTAGCTTATTTAGTGACAATAACATAATTAAAATTATGTGATTTCAATGAGAGTTTAAAGAGATCAACCCAAAATATATAGAGGTGGTCAAAAGGGGACAAGGTACAATTGAAACCTTCTTGATATAGGAAATTCAGCTTTCACCTAATTATGAATGCTCTGATATCAAATGATGTCTTGTCATGATATGATTATTCGATAAATTTTATGCTTGTTGTCGAGTACCTTACGCAACACTCCATTTTTCTCATCCAGAATTTGGGACCTGTTGGAAGTCTAATACCAAATGATGACCATAAATATTTGAATATCGATTGATGTAGATGATGTGTATTTTGATTGACTAGATTGATATAAGGGAATTGAGGCTTAGGTTAAAATAGTTCTTAAGACAGGAAGGAGAAGACAGTTGTCTAAGAGATAGAGGGACCTAGATGGAGTAAGGGAGGATGAGGGAGGGAGAGGGAGAGAGTAAGATAAAGAAGAGATAGAGAGACAAAAAGTGATAGGGTCGCCAGCCACACCTAAGGAGAGGGGATTTGTATATACTTGCTTGTAATTTACTTTGTATTTATATCACTGTTTCTTTTTATAAAGAGGAATTAACATTTAAGCAAATACAAAGAAAAGAAAGATACCAAAAGAAATGAAGGAAAATAATATTGAATTTTTCACAAAAGATGAGTCTTTTATATAGGATTCCTCATAATAAAGTAACTCTTTATTGTACATTTATTAAATAACAAATCTAAGGAAGGCAAGTGATGATCACTCCAAGTAAGATAGGTGTTGAAATGTTGCATCTTTATACTGCATCAAAAGGCCACGTTGAAATGTGAAAATAAAGGACTGCAAATGTTCATCAAGAAAATGAATCATAGGAAACAATAAACAAGAGGAAGGGTATGAGAAAAGGTTGATGTGTTGTGTTGGATGAGGAATTAATTTGGCAAGGATGTTGGAACAACTGTGCTTACTCTATCATTGAACAGGAGGAAGGAAAATCATATAAGCTGAGAATATCGTAAAGATAGACGAGGTCAAAATCACATTGGAATAAGGCTTGGGATAAGGATTGGGTAATTTATCATCAAAGTCTCAAAGGTTCAAACCAAACCAGTTGAGTAGAGAATTATTTTACCTTGTTTTGACTTGCGAAATGTACACTTCTTTGCAAACAGCTTAGTTTCTGATGAGTATTTTGCTGCATTGAAGATGCTTGTCATTGTGTCATTCCATTCACATATATAGCACACGACTTTAGGAGCACGCATGCACGTTTAATAACATTTTTAATTATGGCAAGTGTAGAAGTATGGTTGACCCTTGTGAGCATTTATTCCACTGATCTTACCATGTTACTTGAAGTAAAACTTACTAATAACACTTGCATTGTTTTCTTTTTTGGAAAAAAATTAGGTATTTTTTCTGAGTAAAAAATCATTTGATTTGATTAAACAATAGAATAAAAGGTCAATCCCTTGAGCCAATCTATTGTAAAGCTATTCAAGTTCACATGAAAGTTTAAGTTCCTAACGAAAAGTATAGACATCCTTTTAGCATTTCTATTTTTCTCTAATATTTTTCTTTAAATCGCCTCTTCCCTTGATATGGTTATGCTACTGGGAGCGATATGGACAGTAGAGGAACCGTAGGCCTCTTGGTCAAGTGCTATTGCCTTTGAGATCAGGTGAGATGATAGGCTTGGACAACCTATAAAGATAAAGAGGAAAACTATTTGAAAGTTGATGAAATTTTTTTTCATTTCATGGTGTTATTACTCTCTTGTTACATGGCATTTGTAGATGCTACTTTTTATTGGATGTAGTATACTAATGTTTGTAATTCCTACCTGAACTATCATTTAAAGATATCTCATACTTACAGCAAGAAGACTACCCCGCGCACAACCAGCTCAAAATCCAGCAGGAATGGTTCTTTCAAATACTCCAGCTGAGCAGTCAAAGGCTTCAGCATGCTGTTCCTAGGTACCATAACTAACGAAAGTGGCCTTTTTATCCATAACCAAAGGATTATCTATTATGTTTAAACTGCGATAACTAATAAGTACTACTTGAAATGATGTATTTATTGGCTCTGGTGGAATTGATCTGTAACAGTTGTGCGTATTAATTTATGATCCTTCACTTGGCAAATATATTTTCATCCTTTGTTTATAGAACATGTACTTCAAAACCCCGTCTTTTTTAGTTTTGTTATAATGGTTATCAAACATTAGATAAAAAACCTGGAAGGCTTCGTTTTGCTCACTGTTTTATGCCACACTGCGCAGGGTTTTTCTTCTACGCTTATGGCAGAGTTAAAGTTCCTCTCGTCTCTCAACACTGGGAGACGTGATCGTAAATGCTATGTGAAGAATGAAAATGGTCAGTTTCTTTCCTTCTTCGTCTGGATTCTCCATGAGCGATAGTGCAATATACTTGTCTTCAAACTTCATTATGTAATAAATTTGTTTGCTATGATCAATCTTTTCTCTAAATATATCCTCTTTTTATCTAATGCATTTCCATGTTATCTTCTTGATCCCTATTGTCAGGCTGCCTTCTCTTAATACTTGATTGACTGAATGTAGGACTTGGATATTAACTCAAATAACGAGGCTTCATTCATGATGGCTTTCTTATTGTTTCTTGAAATAATTTTTTAATTAAAAAATTAATCAAAAATCTAATTTAAGAAGCAGTTAGAAAGTTGTCCCAAATAAAGCCGGAATCAAGATTTCACTCAGATTGAGCTAATTTTAAGTTGGATCTGGATCGGATTGAGTCCGGTAAAATCGGCTTGAAATATGCACATATTAATTATTTTAAAAATTAAATAAAGGGAAATTTAAATTATTTCAAGCTGAGCCAGTTCTAATTTTGAGTTGGGTTATATGAGTTTCAGCAAATCAAATCATTTTCACCCCTACCTGAATGCAGTGGTCCTATATATTACATAAGCTTTTCAGGGTGGTAGAACAGCTTCATTTTTATCTATATTGTTGGTATTGCAAGAAGCTACAGAATTCCTGCATTTAAACTTGTAACAGGAAGCATTATTCATGAATTTATCCTTGCGGATTTCTTGTTATTTTTTCATTTGGTTTGTGTATCTCCTGCAAATCTTCGATCTCATTTTCTTGGGTATATCTCGGTTCCTGAAATAGAGCAATATCTACGACTTGTCATCTTATTCATGTGTTAAATTCTTCATGTCTTGGTGCAATATACAGCTACGAGACCTTATGGTTACAAATAGGGCATTTTACAGTTTTTGCATCCATTGAGATTTTATTTGGAAGAACTTTCTTGCTATTTTTAGAATAAAGATTTGTGCACTAAAAAATCATTTCAAAAAGCAGTAAAAAAGTTATCTCAAATGAAATCTATAGCTTATGTGTGCTTAAACTATTCCTTGCATCTGGATGATTTACAGTGTAAGAATTTTAATATTGCAGTCTCTATTTAGTGTATTAAATATTTGAATTATTTAAATCTTTTAATAAGTTTGAAATTCTCTTAGATTAATATGTTTTATTGACTAAAGAGATAATCTAATATTTAAAATAAAAAATAGGTGAATCAATGATTAAATGGATTCAAATAATATACTTTTACAATTTATTACTCATCAATTCTAATATGTATTTTTTTTTCTTAAGTTAGGTATTGAAATTGATAAATATGTTGAGTGCTAGAATATTCATGACAAAAGTGAAAAAATAATATTTTAGGTTTGTAAAAAAATTTAGCGCATGCATAGAAAAAATATGGGAATCTTGAAGACAATTTTTACATGGAAAACCTTAGTAGGAAAAAAATCATGAGACCCGACTAGGCCGAAATAGCTTCATTAAGTAAATGTTAATTATAATTCGGCTATTCCTCAAATTAGAGAAGGTAAGATAAAAGGCATCTAATCGATAAGAAATAAGAGGTGTTTGATCATTGTGGCCAAATGACAGTTATGTAGTGGTGGTAGAATAATGGTGGTCTGATGGATGTCGGACTATGTTCATTCAGTGACAATAATCCAATAGCTGTAGTCCAACAATGTTGGTTTTGTGGTGGTTTGATGGCTACAATCTGATAACAAAGGTCGAGCACCTGCTTTCTAATAGCAATACTAATCCAACGAAGAAGGTTAAGCAGCAACAATCCAAAAGATAGTAAATGGGTGGTGGTATGTTGATGGCAATCAGGTTAGGGTTTGATGGAGCTCTACGGTTCTTTAAATCTTTGTGCTCTTTTGAATCTCAAGCCAAGAGTCCATTCATATGGAAAGTGTGATCTATTTAAATTTTTTGAAAGCAACATGCTCCATAAACATATCTAAAATCTAAAACAATCAATCAGATTGTACATATTGTTGCCTTAACGATGTCAAAATTAAGTAATCTTTAGTTCTTTGGATTTGTTTTGTTAAGATGCTTAATTTGGCTATATAGGCATGTTAGATTTGGTGATCATTGATCTTCCAATCAACATAAATAATTTTTTAATTATATTTAAGCGCTTTATTTGAGCTTATTCAGACTTGGATCGAATCACTCTTGTTATCATCATGAGTTTGATTATGAAAATTTTCGAATTATGAATATGAATCGAGATTTGTGTCCAATTAAGTTAATTTTTTGGGACATTCATTGCCCACCCAACCCACCTATTTTTGGACGGTAGAGTTTCGGTTGCCCAAAACCATATAATTAGCCTTTGAAAACTTTTGCGGTGCAAAATTATAATTTCAAAAAATCTATGATTGCTCCTTGGACATAAATATTGACTTTCGCTTGACGCCTTGAATTAGTTTTCTCAATTATAATTTCATCCTTCTCTAAAGTTAAAGCATTGATTGGAACAAAAAATTTAGTGAGTGTGTTTCCAAGGGCATTTATGGGCATGTTAACATACGCCTTTTGGGCTCCAAAATATTTTTTTTTTATTTTTTGTTGACCTCACTTGGAGAGATAAGTTTAACAAAGGCAATTTTATTAATTTCTATTCATTTTTTAAAAATAAAATAATTATTTATATTTTTTGTTGCCACTCTCTTGGACCATCTACAGTTATTCATATCTGGATTTAAATTAGCTTGATTTTTGGCGGCATGTTCGAGCATACATTCTCTTCTTGATGGAATCTTACCTTCTGCCAGACTCTTCCAGTTGTGAGATTCATTTGAGATTCCTTCCTTTACTAGAAGACTTGTGTTTATTCAGCATATATTATTTAGGGGAAGCTGTATTGGCTCACCTATATTGTTGAACCAACAAAGCCAAAGAGGGCGAATATTGCATGACGTACTCATTTACTTCATATTTGATGTTGGGAGCGACTACATGTCGGGCATCTTGCACTTCATGTTCCGCAGCATGTCAGCCTAAATGGCCTTAGTATTAGATATATGTATTATATTTCACCAGGAATTAATTTTGAATACCTTTTATATTAACTTAACATAAAAATTTACTTTTATTTTCTATGTATATATAGGTGAAACCAAGAGATCATTAGGCAACTCTCAGCAAGTAGCATCAATAGTTATAGAGATGAGTTGGATGGCTTATTTGATACTTAGGTATGCATTGTTACTAGCAAGATTTCTTAAACAAATTGAATTTAATCGATTCGAAGACACATAATGAAAATTTCTTGGCTTTGGAAGGTAACCTGGGAGCCATACACAGTAGAAGTTCGATCTTAAGTAACTAACATATGCTTATTAGGAGAACCAATTTGGTTGGCTCGTGTGCCTTTGGTTAGTTGGACGTCTGTGAAGTACCACTTGCCAGATATAGTCATTCGACAATTTGGGTTTGTTACTATTTAAGTTCAACCTATGGTGCCCAAATTTATTCGAGTAGTTAGGCGTGGTAAAGCTAATATAGACTAGATGGTATATCATATAGCTTATGTTGGATTGTGGGAGGATAGGTGAGAGCATACATTATTGAAGGAATGCGTGCTGGAGTTGATACTGAGCACTTTTTTCAACAGTACTTATAGTGGTTTAGGTCATGGGTAACATTATACATATTAAAGCCGCCTATAACATCATCGATAAAACACTATCCTCGAGCACCTTTGGAGCGATATCTGGTTAGTAATATTTACACATTATACATATCATTATGGAAGGTTAAATATATAAATTGATCCTTATAGTCGTTTAATTTTTTCCTTCAACGCAAATTCTTCCTAGACATAGAGAGGGCAGTGCTAGCTTTGGTGAGTATTGATGACTACACCGATGCTGAAAGTGTTATTAAGAGAATAGCGTGGATGACTATGGATTTGCTTAGAGAGATTCATATTCCTGGTGAGCATTACATAGAGAATACACATACAGGGTATTCAATCGACATCTCGACTCCAGTGATAGAAGAGCCTCATTCTATGGTTGCAAGACCATCATCATTTGAAGACTTAGGACCAAGTCAAGATTACTTTACTTAGCCAACTCAGCAGTCTACACCAGCATGTTTCCCACCTGAGAATATTTTAGGCATGATATCAACGACTGTTTCAAAGCCAGCCACAGTTGGGATAGAGTAGCATGACATCATTGGAGATGAGCAGCATGTATAACGTGGAAGGTCTGTACATCCACCACAACATTACACTCCCAATAGTGATGAATTATCTCACATAGGACGTAAGAGACGTTAGTTGATATTTTGTTTATGTTTTTTATAATGTTGCTTTTTTTATGATGTTGACATTTCCAATGATCAGTCATTATGACTTTCAATTTTTTGAAATAATATACTATTCACTTTACTTCTTCTATACATCTTGTATTTTATAAAAAAAATAGGCAAATTTAAATTAATTTTAATTTAGAAGTTGAATAGCGAGTTAAATTAAATGAAATATTTATAACAAAGTACTTTGTGATAATCTATAATTTTTTTAATATTATATAAGAATTGCATTTTATATTAACTTTTAATAGTAATATGTAGGTTTTTACCTGCCACAAGATTCAGATTCACATATGATTCAATGAGAAATGCATCAGCCGTAGAATGTCATTTACGGTACAGAATACAGTAATCTATATTAGTCGTTGGGTTATCTACAATCATATCAAAAGAACAATCTTCAAGGCATCCAATTTCAACAAATTTGGCCTTAAGAATGTTCACCGTAGATAAATGTCTCATATGCTCCATAAACATCTACTACAAAAACTCTAGCCCAAATCACTTAGATCGACTCTATCTCTATAAAGGAAATTTTCATAGCTTCAACATGTGTATGCCATAATATACAGTCTTCACCCTCTGACAAAAAATGCATACACCAAAAAATTTCATTTGATTTGGCCTTCTCCTCTAGGCCATCTTCAGTGGAATGCGCCAAACATTGCTTCAATCAAACCCTAAACCCTATCCTCCACAATCATTTCTTTAAACGAATTTTTGGAGTCCTATATATGATAGATCATACAGATGAAGATATAAGAAGTAGAAGAAGTTTTGAAAAGAAACTTGAGCTGGCATGATACAGATCTCATGCATCCAAATAACCAAGACATACTCAATTTATGGCTAAAGCTAGTATATATTATTATAAACTAATTTGATAATATGAACTGATTTGAAAATACAAATTAATTTGGCAATACAAATAGATGTGACAATAAAAATTGATTTGATAATACAAACTGATCTGACAATACTGACTGTTCTTATAGTACATAAACAAATCCAATTCTTCTTTTTGCATTATTATTTACTGAACATAATTTAAGTTAATAAATTTATGATTTTTAGTAAATATAACTCTAATGAAATTATAATAGTTTTGTTGCATCCTGGAGTATTCGTGGAGATAGAGAAATATATAGTTTAACGTATTCGTATTGTACGAAGATCTAGCACACACACAGATAAAAAGAGAGGGTGCAAACTTTAAAGGAGACACCAAGATTTTTACAAGGAAAAACTCCTAAAAAGGGGGAAAATGGGCGGGGCCTAGCTCAGTTTGAATGAATCCACTAGTATTCGCAGTTGATTATAAATGAAACCCTTCCTTAGGGAAAGGCCTTAGCTTGATGTACATCATATAAAGTGCATTACATGATATGAGTATAAAGAATCACTGCTGATGTGTTTGTTTGGTTTGAAGGACTGCAGTCAGTGGCGAAATAAATCAGAAGGACCGTAGTCAGCAGGTGATGGAAGTCAAAAGGATTGTAGTAAGTGAGCGACGTAAGTTAGAGGGACCGTAGTCAGCGGGCGACGCAGGTCGGAAGGATTGTAGTCGTTGGGCGACGTACGTTAGAGGAACCGTTGTGTGACGGTGAAAGTCAAAAGGATAGCATTAGGTAGACATCCAGTAATGGACAGAAATCCAGCATTTGATAGATGTCAGAGAAATTCTGACAACAGGTAGAAGCCCTATGTTGGGTAAAAATATGGCGATGAGCGGAGGTCCGGCCTCGGGTAGAAGTATAACATCAGTTGGCGGCTGAGGAGAACTCCGGTATTAAATATTATTCAGATAGAACTCTGGCGTTAAATAGTATTCAGGTAGAACTCCGGCATCACATGGAGTTCAGGTGGAATTCCGGCGTCACTTGGGGTCGGGAGGAATTCTAGCGTCATTTGTAGGTCGGGCGGAATTCTGATGTAACTTGAAAGTCGGACGGAATTTTGGCGGTGGTCATGGAGGACTCTGGCGTTAAATAGTATTCAGGCTGAACTCCAACATCACTTAGAGTTCGGGTGAAATTCCGATGACACTTGGAGGTCGGGCAGAATTCCAGCGTCATTTGGAGGTTGGGCGGAATTCTGACGTCACTTGAAAGTCGGGGGGAATTTTGGCGCCCCGTGGAAGTCGGACAGAATTCTGGCGTCCCGTGAAAGTCAGGCGGAATCCCGGTGGTGGTCGAGGAGGAGTTTTTCCCTCTTATCCTTCTTGTCTTCTCTTCTCCTTCTCCTCTTGCTTCAGCCCCCGAGCCCCCTTTCTTGCTTCATCCCAGAGCTCACTCTTAAGAGAAATGATGTGTATTTATAGCTTTTTGGAGTGGCATGGCCTGTAAATAGGTGAAAGATCAAGGGCAAAGTGGAGTGGTTCGGATGGACGGCCGATATTAAATACCTTGATCTTGTACCGTTCGTCAGACATTTGAAAGTCTTAATGATGTCAGAATTCAATGATTTTAGGCTCATTAGATTTGTCTCGTCGAGCCTCTCGATTTGACTATAAGCATGTCATGTTTGGAAACCATTTGGTAATCCAAATTGTGGTTTGAACCTTCCAATAGCGCTTCGGGTTAATCCTATTTGGGCTCGGATTGAGTCGAATTTGGCGTCGTTGGATTCGTATTTTTGAGACGTTTAGTTTGACTATAAATTTGTTGAAATCATAGTTCAGATGATCCCAAATTTAATTTTTGAAGTTTCTAACTTTATATTTGCCTCGAGATTCATGCCTGATCAATATAATTTTTTGAGAATATATCAGTTGTCACCCTATTTTTGAATGTCGAAGCTCTAAGAGTTTGAAAATATATGCATCGATAATTTGCATTAACTGAATCGTAAGAAATTGCATTCCAAAAATTAAGAACTTTCTTAAAATTGATCATAGAGGCCATGTTGAGCTCCGAAAGTATCAAAATTGATTTTGAAACGTCAAAAAACATATCCAGGGACCACAAAAATGTTAGATTTGGACCTTCCGGGCTGAAAATCGGGCTCTGTGCCTCGTGAACAGGCGTGCCCCTCCTGGGCGTGCGGTTTGGCCAGCGGTTATGTAATTTTAAAATTCTTTTTTTGGTGGGGCCCACATGAAATTTTTTATGCCAAAAAATTCCGAAAAAAAAAAATCCCACAAATTTCTAAAAAATTCTAGAAATTTTTGAAAAAAATTTAGAAAAATCGAGAAAATTCTAAAAAATTTCCGAATGTTTTTTCTTCCCAAAAAATGCTATAAATACCCCTCAAGGGCTAGGGGAAACTTGCACCTTCTACTTTTCTCTCACTGACTTTTTCTCAGCCGAGGCATTCTATTATTTTTATGTAGGTGAGATTCCTTACTTAATTGAGCGCCCCTCCTCATATACAGAAGTTAGAATTTAACATTCTTTTCCTTCATTTTTCTTTGTGTTTTAGAGGATTTCCTCTATTTTTTGTAGGTGGCTTTCCCTACTTAAATTCAGTGCTCCTCTTCAGTGTATAAGGAAATTTTTTCTCCTTCTATTATCTTCTCTTCTGTCTATCTTCTTACAGTTGAGGTATTTCATTATTTTTTAGTAAGTGACTTTCCCTACTTAATTTGGCGCCCCTCCTCTTGTATAGAAGTTAGAATTTTTCATTCTTTTTCCTTCTTTATCCCATATTTTTCTTCTTGCTCTATAAGTCTTCCGCTATTTTTGTAGGTGACTTTCCCTACTTAAATTTTGCACTCCTCTTCAGTGTATAAGAAAAAAATTTTCACCTTCCACTGTCTTTTCCTCTGGCTATCTTTACAGTCGAGTCATTCCGTTGTTTTTCGTAAGTGATTTTCCCTTCTTAAATCGGCGCCCCTCCTCTTGTACAGAAGTTAGACTTTTTATAGTCATTTCTTTTCTTTCTCCTCCCTCATTCTAACTTTCTTACAGTTGAGGCATTCCCCTATTTATAGTAGACGACATCCCCTGCTAAAATTCAAGGCCCCTCTTTATGTGTAGAAGTTAGAATTTTTGGAGTTGTTCCTTTTCTTCTCATCTGGTCTTCTTCTTATATTGGAGGCATTCCACTATCGTAGATAGGCGGCATTCCCTTGCCAAGCTTCAGTGCCTCTCTCTTGTGAAGAAGGAGATTTTTTCCTTCTTATTTTTCTCTTGCGAACTTCCTCTTACATTAGAGACATTCCGCTGTCGTAAATAGATGACATTCCTCTATCAAGCTTCAGTGCCCCTCTTTTGTGTAGAAAAAGTTATAATGAGAACTTACTCTCCAACTAAACTTTCCTTGACATAAGAGAATCAAATGCATCTTGCATGTGATGGTGATTCAAGAAGATCATGCGATAATAATATCTTAGAGGATAACCTAAAGTGATGAGTAGATGGGGAGAATTTCTAACGCCATTTTAGCAAAAGTTTGTCGGTGATGAACGATCGAGCCGAAGTTCATTGGCAGTCAACTACTGTGTCTAGAGCTGAAGGAGAGAATTTGAGGTTGTGCTGCAAGTAGCAGGCGAGTGATAATCCTAAGATGGTTGATATGAAGTGAAGGACCACCGACAAATATCAGATGAAGGGCCAATGATGGTGGGAGTCCAGTGGCATTTTACTAATGCGATATGCATCCATACTGAAGTGTACCAATATCATATGTCCTTGAGTCAAGGGGCTGGAGCAGTGTGTTATGCCGAAATTCTCGCGACACATATACTGTCAACTGAGTTGAGGCCTGATGAAGACCAAATTGTAATTTTTCTTTGAAGAAGAAGTTGTAGGAGATGCTTGTGTGTAGTTAAGAAGAAGTCTTTCAAATCCACTAAGGATATGATAGTAACTTATATGGTGGATGCCAATATACTTTTTTACTTTCAGATTCTTACAAAATTGAATTTGATGTACAACTTTTGCAGTGTAACTCTAATGATAATAAATATGAAATTAAGAACTTGTCCTTTAGAGAAAATTGAATTATTTATACATCTTTGAAATATGCTTTGATATCTTGCCCCCCCCCCATATTTTTAGAGGCATTATTAGACTGCTAAGGTTTTTATATGAGTGATGATTTTATCAACCACTTGCTTTCATGGAATTTTTATAAAGAGAATTTTGTTCACTCATAACATTGCTCGATGATGTTGACCTCTATAAAAAAGGTCGTGAGAATCCACTAAGGATGTATGACATATCCGCATTTATATATCATAGTACTGCTCGATGATATTAACCTGTATAGAAGAGGTCGAGAGAATCAAGCAAGAATGTGAGACCTATCTAAGGTTGTCAGAGCCATGCTCGATAATGTTAACCTATATGGAAGAGGATGAAATAATTCACCAAGGAAGTAAGACCTATCTGAGGTTGTATGTCAGAGAATTTGCTCAATGATATTAACCTATATGGAAGAGGTTGAGAGATCCAATAAGGATGTGAGACCTATTCGAGGTTGTATGTCAGAGCACTTTGCTCAATGATGTTAATTAGTATGGAAGAGGTTGAGAGATCCACCAAGGATGTAAGACCTATCCGATATTATATGTCAGAGTCTTTTCTCGATGACGTTAACCTGTATAGAAGAGATCGAGAGAATCCACTAAGGATGTAGAACCTATCTGAGGTTATATGTCAGAGCCTTTGCTTGATGATATTAACCTGTGTGGAAGAGGTCAAGAGAATTCACCAAGGATGTAAGACCTATTCGAGGTTATGTGTCAGAGTCCTGCTCGATGACGTTAACCTGTATGGAAGAGGTCGAAAGATCCACCAATGATGTGAGACCTATCCAAGGTTATATGTCAGAGCACTTTGCTCGATGATGTTAACCTGTATGGAAGAGATCGAGAGAATTCAATAAGGATGTGAGACCTATCTGAGGTTGTATGTCATAGAACTTTGATCGATTATGTTAACTTATATAGAAGAGGTCGAGAAATCCACCAAGGACATGAGACCTATCCGAGGTTGTATGTTAGAACACTTTGCTTGATGACATTAACATGTATGGAAGAGGACGAGAGATCCACCAAGGATGTAAGATCTATCTGAAGTTGTATGTCAGAGCCTTTACTCAATGACGTTAACCTGTGTCGAAGAGATCAAGAGAATCCACTTAGGATGTAAGACATATTCAAGATTGTGTGTCAGAGCTCTGCTCGATGACAGTAACCTATATGGAAGAGGTCGAGAGAAACCACTTAGGATGTAAGACCTATCCAAGGCTGTATGTCAGAGCCCTGCTTGATGACGTTAACTTGTGTGGAAGAGGTCGAGAGAATTCACTTATGATGTAAGACCTATCCGAGGTTGTATGTCAAAACACTTTGCTCAATGATGTTAACCTGTATGGAAGATGTCGAATCGAATCCCCCTGAGATCAATTTTGACTTGATTAGGAGGGGGCGAACGCTGCGTGTATCCCGAATCAAAGGTAAAAAAATGGTTTATCTTTAGACTGTTACTACCTTTTCGAGATCAAGATTAAGATCTTGCCCAAGGAGTAGAAGTCCAATAAGGGGCTGTATAAAGCTTGTAATTGATTGGAAGCATCTTTGTATTTGCTGGGATTTTCTTGAAATATTATCTTGATGATGAAAGCATCAGAGGATCTTTTTGACCATGGTTAGAGTCAAAATTGCCCCCTAGTCCACATCTGATGCAACAATGACTGATGTCAGGAAGTTGATAAGAGCAATCTTTTAAGATTAGAGCAATAATTTGCCCCCCAAATGGGAACCACTTTCCCACAGACGACGTCAAACTGTTGTGTCATGGAGTATTCACGATGGTAGAAAAATATATAGTTTAATGTCTTAACATTGTATGAAGATCTAGCACATACACAGATAAAAAGAGAGGGTGCAATAATTAAAGGAGATATCAAGATTTTTACATGGAAAACCCCTGAAAAGGGGGAAATACTACGGGGCCTAGCCCAGTTTGAATGAATCCACTAGTATTCGCAGTTGATTACAAATGAGGCCCTTCCTTAGGGGAAGGCCTTAGCTTAATATACATCATATATAGTACATTACATGATATGAGTACAAAGAATCAATGCTTATGTTTTTGTTTAGTTTGAAGGACTGTAGTCAGTGGACGACATAAGTCGGAAGGACTGTAGTCGGTGGGCGACGAAGATTAGAAGGATTGCAGTCAGTGAGCGACGTAAGTCAGAGGGACCGCAGTCGACGGGTGATGGAGGTCAGAAGGACTATAGTCGTTAGGCGACATAAGTCTGAGGAACCGTTATCTGACGACGAAGGTTAGAAGGATGGTGTCAGGTAAACATGCAGCAATGGACAGAAATCCAACATCGAATAGATGTCCGTAAAAAGTCCAACAATAGGTTGAAGCCCTATGTCGGGTAGAAATCTGGTGACGAGCAGAGGTCCGGCATCGGGTAGACGTATAACGTCAGTTAGCGGCTGAGGAGAACTCCGGGGTTAAATAGTATTCGGCAAAACTCCGGCGTCACTTGGAGTTTGGGCGAAATTTAGGCGTCACTTGGAGGTCAAGCGGAATTTCGACGCCATTTGGAGGTCGGGCAGAATTCTGGTGTCATTTGAAAGTCTGGCGGAATTCCGGTGATGGTCGAGGAGGACTCCGGCATTAAATAGTATTCGGGCAGAACTCCGACATCACTTGGAGTTCAGGCGGAATTCCGACGTCACTTGGAGGTCGGGAGGAATTCCGGTGTCATTTGGAGGTCGGGCAGAATTTTGGCGTCACTTGAAAGTCAGGCGGAATTCCGGCACCCCGTGGAAGTCGGGAGGAATCCCGGTGGTGGTCGAGGAAGAGTTTTTCCCTCCTATCCTTCTTCTCTTCTCTTCTCCTTCTCCTCTTGCTTCAACCCCCGAGCCCCCCTTCTTGCTTCAGTCCAAAGCTCACTCTCAAGAGAAATGTGGGGCTATTTTTAATTTTTTGGAGTGACATGGCCTGTAAATAGGTGAGAGATCAAGGGCAAAAGTGGAGTTGTTCGGATGGACGACCGATATTGAATCCCTTGATCATGTACCGTTCATCAGACATTTAAAAGTCTTAATGATGTCAGAATTCAGTAATCTTGGGCTCATTGGATTCGTCTCGTCAAGACTCTTGGTTCGACTATAAGCATGTCATATTTAGAAACCGTTTGAAAATCCAAATTGTGGTTTGAAGCTTCCAACAGCGCTTCGGGTCCTTGATTTGGACCCATTTGGGCTCGGATTGAGTCAAATTTGGTGTCGTTAGATTCGTATTTCCAAGATGTTCAGTTCGACTATAAGTTTGCTTAAATCGGAGCTCAGATGATCCCAGATTTAATTTTTGAAGTTTCCAACTTTATATTTGCCTCAAGATTCATGCCCGAACAATATAATTTTTCGAGAATATATTAAGTTTGATGGCAAACATGCTCTTACAATGAATTTAAATTTCTAAATTTTCTTCAAAGTACTACCTATAATGATGAAAGTTGGAAACACAACATACCATAATAAAAAATATAAACACAAAATATAGATATCATAGTGAACATGGTAAGCATATAAACTAATTCATATACTTTTTATTTGCTAAACAACATACGTAGACGTTTTTGGAGTTGCGTTTTAGTCGGGCAGCAGTTTAGATAAAATTCAAAGTCATACTGAATGTCATGTTAGTCCTTACAATTAAAAAAATTTCTAGGCTTACCTTCAGGTAAAAAGCTCTTTTATTCGGTCGTTATAGAAATATAATATAAGCTTGTCAAAATCAGAATGCCATTTATGATATAAAATCACATGCTCGATGCTAAGGTTGTTGCGGTCAACATCTGGCAAATGACCACTATCTCTCTAACGTCTCATCATATGATATTACACATGCAAGAATGACTTACGAGATTTCCATTTAGAAAATCTCTCGTCCTATAAATATTTATGCTCATTATCTCAACATGTATGACCCAAAGGGCGTGATCCTCATATTTGGACCATGCATGCGCGGAACACCTGAATATTTCATTTGCATTCGTCTTTTTCTCCAACAAACTGTCACCGCTTTGTGCTATACAAGTATACATTCTTCTGCTTACAGAGTCAAACCTTTATTTATTAGGGATTCCTCGAATCCTCTTCATACATGGCCAATACATTTCAAACATCTAAACTCAAATATTCAGAAGTCTACTTAATATGTGAATGCATACCCTATAAATAGCCTAGATTGTGCATATCTCACCTTCCCATACAACTTAAAACTAAATTCTTATTTGATGGGACATTACACCTTTTCAGGTCATATAATATGATGTGTTGCTGCAGTAGAAATCCTATCAACGAATTTAGAAGGATCCAACGCTTTGAATAAATTTCAAAAAGAGAAATTCAATGACCACAACAATTACAAAATAAAAACTATTGATTGATATTATGGAAATATTTTAACTCCCACAATGACATGACAATACAACGTTCTTTGCAGAACTAATTTGAAAATACAAGCCAGTAAAACTGAATTCATAATACAAGCCACCTAAATTTATTTGACAATACAAACCAGCAAAATTAATTTAACAATACAAAAGCTACAAAATCAATTTGGCAATACAAACCTGAAACACTAATTTGACAATATGACCCACCTAATTAAATCAATCATTTTTTAAAAATAAGCCTAACATAAATTGATCAATGCCTAATTTTTAATATTTCGTAAAACAAGCATAACGTACTACTTGCTATAAAATTACATAATCAGGAATATATATGATTAAAAAAAAAAAGGAAGTCGCCCATTCAACGGGCGATTTGGTCATGCATGAAAAATCCCCATTAAACAGGCAATTATGCCTAGTTTTAAATTTTTTTAAACGTGCTGAATCACCTAATTACGCTCCTAATGATGCTTAATCTAAAAAATTTGCCCTTTGTTGAACTAAGCTCATTCAAACTCGAATCCAATGTCAATGGGTTTGTCAAGGTGTTTAATTAGATTATTATAAGTTTTCTTAAATCAAAATTTGGACGACCCTGAATTTAATTCTAAAATTTTAATTCAAATATGCATCATAATTGCACCAAAATCTTTAAATTCATTTTGAGATCAATATAATAACAAGTATTTATATATCATATTCATTTGGAAATACATTCAAGAAATTTGATACTTATCATCAATTTTGTATTGATACAGAATTCTTCTTTTATCTCTTTATGTTAAAAAAACATAACTGTTTATTATATAAAGTTCAAAAAACATATTTCAGCTATTATCAACAATTTCAGATAAATTATTATTACTGATATCAAACAGTTTTTGTTCACAGCCCAATTTATGTTAGTGTCAGAAGTATTAGTGTGAGAGGCATCAAAAACAGTTTCCCCAATAAGTCATAAATAAAACTTTCCTTTAACAACTTTTGTACACAAGAGGGTTCCATCTTATTACGAGGGCCCATATTTACAGCTTTGGCTTCGCCTGCCTTTCTCCATGCCACTTCCACGAACTCCTATTTAAAAGAACAAATGTTAAAAAATAAAAATACTTTGCAAGTTTTAGACTTCTGCTTCATTTGGGACAACTTTTTTATTACTTTCTAAAACAGCTATCTAGTAGAACAAAATTTGAACTAAAAATTCTTATACTAGAAAGCTGCATTAGAAAGCGGTAAAAAAGTTATCACAAACAAAGCCTTTATTTGAGACGGCTTTCTTTCTGCTTCTTAAAGTATTTTTTTAACATAAAAATATTTAAAACTACAAAATTTTGTACTAAAAAACTACCTTAGAAGGCAATAAAAAAGCTAACTCAAAAAAACCCTAATTAAAATTTTAAGGGTTTTGCTTAAGCCAAGTCAAAAACACAAAACAACAATAACAACAACAACAACATCAAGCCTTTATCCCACGACGTGGGGTCGGCTACATGAATCCTTTTTCTCCCATTTTTTTTTTTTTTTTTTTTTAGGCTTCCGCATCATTTGGGACAACTTTTTTATTTATTTCTAAAACAGCTATCCAGTATAAAAAATTTTGAACTAAAAATTCTTATACTAGAAAGCTGCATTAGAAAGCGGTAAAAAAGTTATCACAAACAAAGCCTTTATTTGAGACGGCTTTCTTCCTGCTTCTTAAAGTATTTTTTTAACATAAAAATATTTAAAACTACAAAATTTTGTACTAAAAAACTACCTTATAAGGCAATAAAAAAGTTGACTCAAAAAAACCCTAATTAAAATTTTAAGGGTTTTGCTTAAGCCAAGTCAAAAACACAAAACAACAACAACAACAACATCAATCCTTTGTCCCACGACGTGGGGTCGGCTACATGAATCATTTTTCTCCATTGTGTCCTATTAAAAGTCAAATTCTCGTTTAAATCTAATAAAGAAATGTCATTCTTAATATTTTCTAACCAAGTTTTTTTTAAGTCTACCCCTACCTTTCTTAACATAAGTCAAATCTAATACCTCTACTCTCTTAACCGGGTCATCGAAAGGCCATCGTTTTATGTGACAAAACCATCTAAGACGACTCTCTCTAATCTTATTTTCTACTGGAGCTACTCCAACCTTTTCAAGTATATGCTCAAAAACACAAAACAAAAAAAGAAAAAATCTTAGTACAACAAAATAAGGGAATTAAGCATTTCTTGCCTTCTACCTTGAGAAAAAAAAGGTCTGTTTCTAATGGCTGCAACCCAAAAATATTATGTGAAAAATAAAGTTTTTGAGAGTTGACATGTACTATAATTTTTCCCTTAAGAAAAATTAAAAAACAAATGTCTTATAACCATCATACTGTAGTAGACATAATTTAGAAAAGCCCTCTAATCATAAATTTAAAAAATAAAAATAAAATTTATAATCAAACAGAAGTGTGATTATTTAAGCTATCAGACAAGCATCCTAGAACTTTCCTCCATGGCTTCAGCAAAACATATTCTTGGGGAAGATCATGACATGCACAGACCCTTAAAAAAACATATCTTTCTTTCCTTTTTCAGTTAATGAAAACATTTCTCAAGTAGGACCAAAAGGAGGAGAAAACAGATGTTCACAATATTTCAACAAAATGTTAGTGCGATTTCTCACTAAAAAAAGAACATGCGAGGAAAACCTATTATGTTGCAGTGAGGAAAGCACATTCAACAACATGAGAAATTAATCTGTAGGCTTAGCCTTATCAATAGCGATTTTTTACTTTTTTGAATTGAAGTACTTTGAGAAGCCAAGATAATTTATTTGGAATAATCAGTTGCTAGACCACCCTTTTTCAACATTAGGAATCAGTGTTATAGCATTATATTTAAAAATATTACCTGTGCAACACATGGAGGAGTATCTTCTTGAATGATTATCAAGCTGCTGCAGACCGCTTTTCATGGGAATCGTCAAGGTTGAGTGCTTTAAGTAGTTTAGGCCAAGACTCTGGGATTCCTCCTGGCAAATGGAACTCAAGTAGTTTTCCTTGACTGCGGTAGAATTCCTCCACTGGTTGGCTCTGGAAATTACAAAGAATTTTTCCAGTTAATGATTGTTGTATATAATTCATCAATCGGAAGAAATGACTTTTCCAAAGTTATAATTGAACTGAATCTTGTGCCTATTCTAGTTAATGGTATTTTAGAAATTAGAAGTTTCAGCTTATGTTATTCGATAGTTCCTGCTATAGAATGGTCATGAAGGAGGTAAAAATTAGGCTACTTAGCAAGACTGTGGTTGCTTGACAAGGCGGGATTGTGGGAAAGATCACTACAATGGCAATTTCTTCTTACTCACCTCATCAATCTCAATTGCATTCCACAGATTAACAACCAGGCCCAGCAATCCCAACTGTCTTGAAGAAATCATTTGTATCATCATGAAGGCACCAACCTTCGAAAATGGTGGCAACTTATATCTATGCGCTCCTATAAGTATGTATTCTAATCATCCTCTCAATCGAGAGTTGCCCATTGCTCTCAACCACTAGAGCGATGATAATGAACTATTTGTCTTCCGATATCATTTTTGTTGCGCCTCATATGAACCTTAAAAATATTGAGTGATATTATTTCCATAAATTAGTTTTATTAAAAAAACAAACAAGATGCGATCTTTGATCATACTAGTAACTTTCTTTTGGAACAAACAGGAGCATGCAGCTGCTCCTGCACAACCTCCTATATTAAAACAAAAGGTTTTTTTTTTTGCATAAAGAAGGTCAATCATGTCTGCCAAAAATCATCTGATCACTGAAAACGGGATTACATAAAGCTAAGACTAAGAAATTAAGCATCAAGAACTTATTGTTATAAATGAAAAATCCATGAAGGACAAAGCAGTGTAGTACCATGGCCTGATATACCCGAAGACGTTCTTTCACGACTTCTTCAGTATCGTCAGCTCGAGAAATGAGCTTTGACGCACAATTTGACGGAGGTAGAAGTGGCTCCATGTATATACCAGGCTTTCCATTTTCTTCTTTGATATCAATGGAAGCAACATTGAAGTTCCCTCCACACTGGCTGCAGATCCTTCTTCCAAGACACTTTTCAAGTAGCACATCTTCTCTGAGCTTTAGGTTGATCACCAGGTCAATGTTGGTGACTCCATCAAGTATTTCCTAAACAGTACAGATAAGACAAATGTAGACTTTTAGTATGCAATGGAAAGCACCTGAAATATTTTGTGATTCAGGCATACAACTTGAGCTTTATGAATTTGTTTGAGAAGTCTATGAAGTAAGTATTCAACCATCAGTTAGATATCATGACTTTATGGCGTGTTCATGCCCAAAATGGAACAGAACAAAAGATAAAGGGTATAACAGAGTCCAAGCGACTTCATATGAAATAATGGGAGGCTAAATGAGAATTAAACCTACATCATATACATTGCTATCCTTGGTGATTCCTATGAAGAAAAACATTCAGCTACTAAAGCCTTATGAATTGCTTTGGTAAACAAAAAATAAATTACAAGACTTTTGAGTTGCTTTCTTAAAACTAAAACTAAATTATAAACATACATCATATACATTCCAAGGTGATTCCTATGAAGAAAAATATTCAGCTACTAAAACCATATGAATTGCTTTGTTAAACTAAAAATAAATTACAAGACTTTCGAGTTGCTTTTTTTAAACTAAAACTAACTTATAACATGTTCAAGTATAGTCTCAAGTGATAGGGAAAGTTTTCAGTTGATTCCTACCAAAAATAACTAATTCAGTTAAACTATTTCGGGAATTAAGTAATTATCTAATCAATTATTTTGTAAAGAACGAGAATGCATCATATATTATTTTGGTATAGACAAAAAGAAGGATGGAAATCGACAAGAAAAGAACAGTTTTAATCACATTTAACTTTGAAAGTTTTTAATCAGATTGAACTGACTGCACCTCAATGCCCATCTAACATCCATTAAAAAGGAAGGGACAGTAGGAAAAAGTGAAACTAAACATTGACAGTTTTTTTTAGTTATGAAAATACAAAATATACACCATTCATATATTATTGGGAATTTAAGAATCAGAGATCAGTAATGAAGCATTGGAAAACACTACAGTAAAACAAATTTAGACTGAAGAAATTGTAAAAATGAATAAATCATATTTAGAACATTTTCAAATATTGAATATGTTAAGTGAACTTAGAAAATGAAAATCAGCCATCAACTAGCATCTAAGAAATATTGATAAATTATGTCAACAAAAATAAACACAGCGGGATATACTAGTTATATCGTATGAAAACTTGTTAAAATTATGGAGTTGAAAACAATTGAAATAATATAATTTGTTTGAGGCGGCTAACCAGGTAGTAAAACATCAGAACTTATAAAAATGTATTGCATCATGTACCAGTTCCTCACCGCTTGCCTAATAGTTCGTGGGAAACCATCAAGAATGAACCCTGATTCACCCTTAGCTGCACCACTTTCAAGACGCTTAGATAAGAGATTTATTATAGTTTCATCAGAGACCAACTTTCCTTTGTTTACAATATCAGCAAGCTGCAATGAAATAAAATACGTAATATTAGCTAGCATTTTTTATTGGCTTTACAAGTACCTGTCATATACTGTACAAAATCTATCAACTAAAAGGAGAATAACCTATATAAATTGCTAAACATGACATTGCAAGAATGGATATCAGTATCACTGCAGGCCATGCGTCGTCGGGACACCATGCAAGGGAATACAAGTGCACCTAACAAAAATGCTCAACATACATGGACTCCCACTGTCTTCCCATGCATAAGGAGTGTTGATACATTAATACTTAGGAACATGCAAGACAAATTAATGAATTAATACTCAAAAAAAGGATTAGCAACCCCAGTTCATTAATTTGCTTTCCTCAAGATTAATACCCTATCGACTCCTATATGAAATTTTGAGAGTCCTTATATCCTACAAATATTATGGCTTTCATGCTTTAATTAATACAGCTAATGGATTGTGAGGAATTAGCAACCCGGGTTCATTAATTTGTCTTCCTCAGATTAAGACACTTCCCTCTCCTTATACATGGAATTTTGACAGTTTGTATATCCTCTAAATATCATGGCTTTCATGCTTTAATAAGTATGGCTAATGGATTATGATGAATCACACATAACTGAACGGATGACAGATCTAGAATTCTAGGACTAAGGCCACTCAGATGGCTAGAATAATCTCTCCTAACAAGCATACAAAGGAAATGTTTATGAGTTAACTATAGTCATGGTGGAAGAATGGAAAAAAATAATGTTACCACATAGATCTAAGTGGATCAAAGAAATTATGAATGGGATTGCTAGAATCTATAAGAAAAAGATTCATGATCTATTTGGGATAGCTACAGTTGTTTTTAAATATAATTAAAGAGTTATTATGGGACAGGCAGCAATTTTTTCTTTTGAAAAAGCTAGACAACAATTTTTTTACAGCTACAATAATCTAATAGATTTGGTTGTAAAAATCTGTCGCATATCACAAAAAATTTTGAAAATGAACAAGAAAGCAATTGCCAAAAAGATGCATTAAAACAGTCTGAAAAACAAAGTAGAAAAAGACTACCCAAAAAAGACACAAGGAAAATTTTAAAATCCCAAGTGCAACATTATTTACAAGTGAGGTAACATATTTGAAATGCAAAAATTTATCATCACAATGTAAAATAATTGTGTTAAAATGATTTTTTTTTATTTCCACTTTAAAATTTTAAATTTTGGATTTCAGATTCTTTTAAATTTTGATATATTAGTGTGTCTATTTACATTTTCAACATGGTAATGATGAATGACACTTTTGCACTTAGATTCAGGGCCCTAAATTTCCTATTCTATTATTTGCTTTGTTGAAATATGTTGAGACATTTCAATTATCTCAATGGCTTACGTGTGGTGGTTCCTATTTATACTGTTCTATTACTATGGCTATCCTATCGTATTATGTTGCGGTTTTAGGTTCCTTCTTTAGCTATTCTATTTGAGAGACCTGTAGAAAACTAATCTCCATGTATCTATTCCAATAACTTATCTCAGTGAAATGACTCGTGATAACAATTTAATGTTGTGACAGTCAGGGGCGGAACCAGCTATAATTTTCAGGGGGGGCAAAACGTATAAGTAACTGTTCGCATATATGTCGGGGGTCCAAGGGGGCAGCGCCCCCCTACGAGGGTTTCCGGGTCCGGGGGCAGCGCCTCCAGAACAAATTTTGATTTACTATTTCTCTTTGTATTTGGTTCATCATTCTCTAACAATAATACATCTACATAATGTATTTAATTATATTTGGGGCAATTGCCTAAAAATCATAGTATTTTAACATTTTTAGAGGGGGGGGGCAATCACCTTAAAGCCCTGTAATAAAGACTAAAAATAATCTAAATAAGAGTATAATAAAAAAAAAAATTTTGAGGGGGGCAAGCCATAAAGGGGTTTCGCCCCTGGTGACAATTGGATAGCAGGAGTTAACACTAAACTAGGAAAAAGAGGCCTACGTTGACCTTAGTTATCAGGGTTAAGCCATCAATTCAAATATAAGTTACCTATGACTAGCCTAAACCAAGACAAGCTAGTTAAGCTAATTTATAGGTTGACATTAATACCAGGATAACCCCATGCCAAAGTTTCTAATTGAATGAAGGGAGCCACTAAAATAATGGACGCCAACAAATAATAGATTATTCAATTTAAATGAAGTTTAAAATATTTGTATTAAAGAACTTCAATGACAATTGTAAACCTCTAACCACCCACCCAATACCCAATGCCTAGTAAGGTTTAAAAAAGCGAGATTGGGAACTGAGGCCTTTTTTCTTAATGAAAAAAGGCGTAAGCCTTGAGATAGAATGAGATGTAAGCCTCAGATAAAAATAAAATAAAAATAAGAATAAAAACTCATAAAATCAAAAAATAATAATAATTATGTCATAAATTATCAATAGGTTAGCTTAGTTCATCAACAAGAAACCACAAAATCATATAATAAGAAAAAAAATCAATCTCAATCAACCTTAAATATTACAGTAAAGTGAATGTGTGAAAAATGATTCAAGTTAAACACCCACTTAAAATTTAGATTCTCATTACAGTCACAAATCTCCTCTCTAGTAGTTAGATGTTCAAACGCTATCGCAACCCTTCCTGCTAAAAACCCTCTCCCTCCCAATTACGCTTCCTACCACTAGTAGACTCACACTCGTCACTTATAATTCTAACATAAAAATTTAAATCAGGATGTAAGCTAAAAATCTTGCAAAGTTATTCCAAATGAAAATTTATGTACCCAACATCGGTTATTAGTTTTGGACTTTAAAATAAAGGGATAGAAAATAAAGAACAAAGTTAAATGATATTCTAGGATTAGATGGGGGCATTTAAAGAATATTAACAAAAATATTTTTGAGAGTAAGATTTTATATTATAAGATTTTGTTTGTGCATAAAGATGCTAATGCTATTTGGGAAAAAGTGGCTAGTGATATTAAAAATATTGCAAAAGATGTGCTTGGAGTTTCAAAGGAAAAAGTTTCTAATAGTAAAAATAGTTGGTGGTGGAATCCAATTGTACAAGATAAGATTAAAAATAAAAAGATTTGTTATAAAAATTGTTTTAATTGTAAAAATTATGATAATTGGGATAGATATAAAGAGGCAAGTAAGGAATCTAAGAAAGTAATATGCGATGCAAAGACCTTAGCTTTTAGTGATTTATATAATAGATTAGGCACTAAGGAGGGAGACAGATATATGTATGAGTTAGCCAAACAAAGAGATAGGAGTGGTAAAGATTTAGTTCAAGTGAAGTGTATCAAAGAATGAAGATCAAAAAGTTTTTTTTTTTAGAAAATGATATTCAACAAAGGTGGATGAGATATTTTGCTAAACTTTTTAATGAAGAATGTGAAAATACGATTGACTGTAGTGACCTTAGCACCCTAAATGAAAATATAAATTTCTGTTTTTATTGGCGTATTAGTAAAATTGAAGTTAGAGAAGCTTCAAAAAAATGAAGTGTGGAAAAGCGATTGGACCTGATGATATTCCAATAGAGGTGTGGAAATGCTTAGGAGATGAAGGAATTTCTTGGCTTACTAAACTTTTTAATACTCTTTTGAAGACTAAAAAGATGTCAGATGAGTGGAGAATGAGTGTGTTAATTCCTATTTTTAAGAATAAAGGTGATGCACAAGATCGTGCGAATTATAGAGGAATTTAGTTAATGTGTCATACTTTAAAACTTTAGGAGCAAGTTATCGAGCATAGGTTGTGGCGTGATACTAATGTTTCTCAAAGTCAATTTGGATTCATGCCGGGTAGGGTCAACTATGGAAGCTATACATTTATTAAGAGGTTTGATGGAGAAATATAGAGAAAATAAAGAGGATCTACATATGATATTTATTGATTTAGAAAAAACATATGATAAAGTTCCTAGAGAAGTGCTATGGAGAGTTCTTGAAAATAAAGGAGTTAATAACGCTTATATTCAAATCATTAAAGATATTTATGCAAGAGCTATTACTTGTGGTCAAACACAAGGTGGTTTGACCAAGTATTTCCCTATTTCAGTTGGGTTACATTAAGGATCATCCTTAAGCCCATATCTCTTTGCTTTAGTCATGGATGTTCCCACTAGACATTAGCAAGAGGATGTACCTCGGTGTATGCTTTTTGTTGATGATATTCTTCTTGTTGATAAGACTAGAGAGGGAGTTGAAAGTAAACTTGAATCATGGAGGTCAACCTTAGAGTCTAAAGGTTTTCGTTTGAGTAGATCTAAATGGAATATATGGAGTGTAATTATAGTAGTAATAGACCTAGTGAGGGGATTGTGACTTTGGGCGATCAAGTCATTAATAAGAGTAAACGCTTTAGATATCTTTGATCTACTATTTAGAGTGATCGTGAAATAGAAGAAGATATTATTAACAGAATTCAAGTTGGATGTTTGAAGTGGAGGAATGCAACAGGCTTGTTGTGTGATAAAAAAATTAACCCTCAAATTTAAGGGAAAATTCTATAAGATGATGGTGAGGCCTGCAATGCTTTATAGTGCCAAATGTTGGCCATTAAAAGAGAAGCATAATACTAAGTTAAGTGTGGCAGAGATGAAGATGCTCAGGTGGATGAGTGGCTTTACCCTTAGAGATAGGATACAAAATGAGCATATACATGAAAAGGTTGGAGTAGCTCCAGTAGAAGATAAGATTAGAGAGAGTCGCCTTAGATGGTTTGGTCACATAAAATGGCGGTCTTCCAATGACCCGGTTAGGAAAGTAGATGTATTAGATTTGACATATGTTAAGAAAGGTACAGGCATACCTGAAAAGACTTGGTTAGAAAATATTAGAAATGATCTTTCTCTATTAGATTTAAAAGAGAATTTGACTTTTAATATGACACAATGGAGACAAAGGATTCATGTAGCCGACCCCACGTAGTGGGATAAAGGCTTGATGTTGTTGTTGATGTATGTTAGCTATATTAGGTATATCAAATAACACTCTCATACAGCTCAACATATAAAGCCTCGAGGTGTATGCCTCAAATAAAAAAATTCCAAGGCTCAAACCATAAAGGTGCCCTAAGTAAATTTATATGGTGAGGTGCACCTCGAATGACCTTTTAACAATGCTTCATAGTGAGCAAACACAAGAATCCAATCATCTTATATATCTCTAAAGGCCTAACCATAAAATACAAAATCAGAAGCATGATTTTCAATTGTAGGTTAAAAAGAAAAAATTTGAGTAATCAAACATAATCTTACACAAAGCACAATTCTCAAATTACCATAATTATAACAGAATTAAAGTCTAATTTCGATTTCTTTGATTGAGTCAATGCCAAAGCTAGCTCAATTGAACCCTTATATACTCCAAAAAGTCAAACAGAGATTTGGAATGCTTTAACCAACCAAAATGATGTTTGAATGAGCATGAAACAACACTTACTAACCTTTAGCACTATATGCTAATCACATTTGATAATATTTTAATGATTCCCCTCCCTCAAATAGAGCAGATGAAAGAAGGTACAAGTCCACGATTTCATATAACTAAAGAAGATGAGATTACACAATTGAGAATAATCACCTGGTTCTTGCTATAGAGATTATAGAAAAAGCAATAGAAAGCAGAGATAATCATACAACTTCATTCGAGCTAAGATACTATAAAAGAGGTTGGATGCCTACAATCGAACAGAGTGATACAATAACGAGGTAGGATGTTAGTACTTAGGCAACAATATATATTTAAAGAACAAAAGCCAGGCGATGGTTGTGTCAATTGCTGATGATGGTCTTCAACGGCAATTATCATGCAAGATAGTTGAATTCTTTAGCATGCTTAGCTTCCGAACATCTCTCACCTCTCTCAAATAGAGAATGTGGTCCTATTTATAGCTTTTTGAGAAGAGGCACTTTAGTAAATTTGGCCATGGTAAGAAAAAATACATCAAATGACCCATATTAATTCTCTTAATAATAGATTTTTTATTCAGTATTTGAGTCCATTAATAACTTCCGAATTGGATGATCTTGTGTGTTTAGGAATCATCTTGTCGAAACACTCAATTTAATTATAAGCATTCAAAATTTAGAAGTTGTTTAGTTATTCAATTAATGTCCTAATGCTTTCAAATCTACTTTTAACTATTTGATTTGGGCTCATTTGGAGTTGGACTAAATCAGTTGTGATATTGATGGGTTCATCTCATCAAGGCATTCAATTCCTCTACCACCTTGTTGAAATCTGAATTCAAAATGATCTTGAATTTAATTTTGAAAGTTTTCAATTCACATGTCCATCAAGATTTGTGCACAATTAAGTCAATTTTTTTAAAAATATATCATAGGTAGCACTATTGTTAAACATCGAAGTCAGTACGTTCAAAAATATCTTTTCAATCTTAGAAAAATTTTAGAACCTAAAATTATAATTTTGAAAATATTGTGCGACACTCCTTCAAGGTCAAAGTGAACCTCACCTCGGAGCCATAAACCAAGTAAATTTCCCTAAATTGTTATTTCAACCTTTCTAAAATCAAAGCATTAATTGGACCAAAATTTGTTTAAAATTTGCTTAAATTTGATTACAAAGGCTTTACTCGGCTCCAAGCACACCAAAAT
>NW_021320048.1:607269-644877 GCF_001605985.2 Dendrobium catenatum
GTTCCGAGGTAAATTTTGGAAGGCAGATGGGTTTGTAGATAAGACACTACCCAGAGATTTCGCCCTCATTTTGCGAGGACTTTATGATCTGAGTTCTGGTTTCCTATAGGCACAAGCCCCTATAGTTAATTACCCCTCCCACTAACGAGAGAGAACTTTCGATTAAGGCTAGTCGTCAATCAGATACATTATAGGAAGATTGTGTATTAATATCATATAAATTGAATTGTCATTTTGTATTTCTTCATGTATTAATTATAAGCTTGGTTGATATTAGCATTTAATTTGTTGAAAATAATGAACTCTCTATCGTCATGTAAGAATGATTCAAATTTATGAGAACTTCTCACCCATAAGAGATTAAATTCTTTATATTTCTTTAAAACATATTTATATTTGAAACATCAAGTCTTCCTGTAAATTCAATATATCATAGTTGAATATTTGATTGAGTAATAAAATATAGCCTCCCAATTAGAACATAATGGCAGCACTCTCTTTGTTGATTAGGACCTTTAGTGTCGTTTGAGGTTTTTGGACACTTAAGATATTCAAAATTTTTTGATCTCCTTAGAATACTAGCCTTGAATTTGTTGTGATGGTGTAATTGGATAACTTAGTCTAAATTTGATGAGAATGATGTCTCTGACCTCTTATTGTTCCTACTTTTCAATTGAGGCCTACAAATTTCTTGTTGTAACTCTTACATTTACTTGATGATCATTTAAATTGCTTTTGATAGGCAATGATGGACTCATCAGCAATTATTTGTGTTTCTACTCAATTAATATAACTAACATAAAAGTAAACAATCCCTCGCATCAATGCATAGAAGGTTTTAGAGTAGAGACATCCAAAAAATAAAAATAAAAAAAGATTCGTAATAACTTCGGATCCACTCTTGAAATTTGACGGCTTCAAAAGAAAATATTTGAAAGCACTCCTTAAGGGTTATTCCCTCATTTTGGCGAATCCCAAAAAGATGGGAGGATTCCTAGATAATCTTTCAATGGGTGTTAAATTATGGCGATTTTCGGGTAAGATAATATAGTTATTAAGCTCTCTTAACTCTCGAACATCTCTAATGCAAAAAATTGATCATATTATAGCATTTTGATCGAGGCATTTTGATAAATTTGGCTAGGATAAAAAAATATTCTATCAAACGGCTCATGTTAATCCCCTTGATTATACATCATTTATTCAGCACTTGAGTATAGTAATTACCTCAAAATTGAATGATCTTGAGTTTATTGGATGTATCAACGAGATGCACGATTTGAGTTCTTCAATTAATGTCATTTAGTTCATAAGTATGGAAGATTCATAGGTCATTTAATTCTACAATTAATATCATAAAGCTTCTCCATATGCTTTCAGTATTTGAATTGGGCTCATTTGGAGTCCAATCAGATGACTTGTGCTGTCGATGGCTTTCATTTTTTGAGATGTTCAGATGAACTGAAATTTAATTTCAGAAATTTCAAATTCAAATATACATTGAGGAGCCAATTTTTCTAGAAACGTACCAAACAAGATAGAAGTGAAATAGAAAAATCGGTAAGATAGATTACCTCCTGAGCAAAGTGACCGGAAGAAGCAAGCTCCTCTCTTACGAGATCACCGGTGGCAATATGGGGAACGCCGAGAAGCTGTGAGAGACGGCTGGCATACGTGCCTTTCCCCACGCCGGGGCAGCCAAGAAACACCCAATGCACGCCCCGCTCCTTCATATCGCTCTGCGCCGGCAGCGAACCCCTCATCAGACTCGCCGGAAACTGAGCAGCCGCTTCCGTTGTCACAGCCGAAAAAGCTCTACTCGCCTTCAAGCATCTTAGCAAACGGATTGACGCCGACATGTCGATCAAACTGAGCAACAGAGAAGAATCGACTCGTCCAGACTTCAGAGAGAACAGGCCGTGCGAAAGAAAAGGAAATTGATCTTCTGGCCAGAAAAGAAGCCAAAACAATTTCTATAATGTATAAATTATTATTTAATTATTATTTAAAATTGGTGCCGATTCGATGTGAGATTTTATTTAGAGGTATTTTAAAATAATACTTTTTAGGGGATTTTAAAAGAATATTCTTTTTTAAGGGATTTTAGAGGAATATTCGTTACACAACGCAGAAAGAGGCGGCTGACTCGCTCAAAATTTGTCACAGCTTCGAAATCTTCCTCAATCTCTCTTTGGGCTTCACCTTAAATTATAGATTAAATTAGGATTTATTTTAATTTGTTCAAATTATTTTCATTTTAGTTGAAATAGTCAATTATTTAATTCAAATGTAATTATGAGTCAATTCAAAATCAACTCTTTTCAAGTCAAATCAACTCGAAACAAATTCCAATTAAACCCACTTAGCCAAACTTATGTCACTTTTGAACCTAAAGCTCATCCAAAGTTCAACTATGATTGCTTGAGCTAAGTCCAATTGATTAGCAGTTCGGAACTCAAAAAGATTCTTCTCATTGATAGGGGGAGCTTTGTGAATGTTAACTTTGTAGGTCTAGTCAAAAAATTGAGTACTTTAAATAAAAATTTCATGGTGATCAAGACTCTTATGCTTCGTTTGGAATGACTTTCTTACTGTTTTTTAAAGCAGTTTTCTAGAATTTTTATACTTGAAAGCTACTTTAAGAAGTTGTAAG
Organism: Dendrobium catenatum; assembly: GCF_001605985.2. Lineage (NCBI taxonomy): Eukaryota > Viridiplantae > Streptophyta > Magnoliopsida > Asparagales > Orchidaceae > Dendrobium > Dendrobium catenatum. Next base: position 609,923 of record NW_021320048.1, read on the forward strand.
AAAGTCGTTCCAAATGAAGCCTTAGTTAGATTGTGCTGTAGGGAGATCATCAAAGAAGCATCGCAAACAAAGCTCCTCAGAGCTAGAACACAAAACAAGTGAAAACACCGTTAAATTTCTAAAAATATTTTCATCATCTTCTCTCTTACAACTCCTATTCTTATAAGATAGCAAGAGACACCTAGAGAAATCAAGAACAATCTAGAATCCTATAACAAACTTGTAACAAACTAATTAACATATGTCTAAGGAACAATTTAACTAAGATGCACTGCATCATTCTTCTCTGGTACGAAGAATCTGAAACTATCAGTCTCAGTGGGTAGTCAAGCTAGCGGTGGAACTCCTGAGCTTGGGATTATACAATTTTCATCGGTGGGAAGGAATATTTATTGGAGATGAGGAAGAGGAAGCTTCTACTGCTATTACGATTCGGTTCCAACCATTGCCCATTTCCAGAGCCATCAAGATGCCAAGATTGCAAGGTATTCTGCCATGGAAATATAGTCCTAGTAACATGAAGTTTCCTCCTAAGATCCTTGAAAGTTGTGTCTGGCAAATGCAAATAAGATTCCTCAAGAGATGCCATATACTCAACCTCATGGTGGAATATTATGTTTGATATTAATATAGCATAATCTTTCGATGATTCTAAGGGGGTGGAGTCCCTGCATTTTTAGTATCCAGCTATTGATTTCCTTCTTCAAAATAGTGTGCAACAACCTGCATTTTTCCTTTTACTTCCACAACTTGCAAATCATCCTTGAATTCAAGGGTCCATATAGAACGCCAATTGCTAGTACAAAAATATTGTTGGCTAGTTCTTGAACCAAAAATCACAATAGCAAAATCAAAGTTTACACCTAGTTTATACATGTTTTTTCTTCTAGTGCAATAAATTGCGCAGGTTCCTTTGGGATAAGTATCAACAACATATTTGCAAAGTTTAGCATCCAGTGCTAACCAAAATTCATCAACATAGGATGATGGAAGCTCTTCATCATTAGCAGGTCATACCTTTGTACAAACTTGTTTCATATGGCAATCTGAGCAGTCATAGGATCAAAGAAGTTATCCTTATCAATTTCACCAAATGACGATATTATTATATCATCACTCCTATCAAGCATCTCAAGAACTATGAGATGGTCTTTTTTGAAAAGAGGAAAGGCCTCAACCACTGCCATATTATACAATATGTCATCCTCGATGAGCACCCGAACATCTTTTGCAATGTACCGGATCTCACCGGAAGGGGCATTAGTGAGGAACCATTTGATCTCCTTCTTTTTCTTCTTAGTCAATTTTGGGTTCTCAGACTCCTCTCCCCAGTCTTCCATGGGAGGAAGCAACGAGGAGATTCTGTAATTGATGGGGATAAGGGGAAGGATAGTCAGGATGCCTATCGTGAGTCTATTTTTTTTTTTTTTTTTTTTTGTTTTTTTTTTTTTTTTTTGGATTGAAGGGGCAGAAGACGAGGCGGTGGATAAGGAAACAAAGGGCTCTGATGAAGACAGCTTTGAAATCGTATGCTAGAGCGAAAATGAGATCATGCAAGAAGGATGCCACAGGTACGGATGAGCATGGGAATGGGCGAATGCCAACTATCGAGAGCGGCATGGCTGTTTGCACAAACTGGATAAGCACGGGCACAGATCGTAGTCGATTGCGATGAATGCTGCCAAGGTCATGGACGGATGAATCGTGTGTGGAAATGTCCGACAATATGAATGCCATCGGTGAATTCATTCTGGTATGGTTGTCAGAAAATATAATTTCTTGTATGGTTTCCAACGAGGGATATGTAGATTCGCCGGTGTGTTTGTCGGTTGGTGGAGGCTTCAAACATCATCTATAGCCTAGCTTCATACATGGTCTTCCCAAAACATCCTAAACCCCGATCAAGGTCAAGTGTTAATGTAGTAGCAGCCTAGTGCCCTAATGGACATCAAGGGCTAAATCTAGCTCTGATACCATTCTGATGTAGGGAAATCATCGAAGAAGCATCACAAATAAAGCTCCTCAAAGCTAGAACACAAAACTAGTGAAAACACTGTTAAATTTTCAAATATATATTCATCATCTTCCCTCTTACAACTCCTATTCTTATAAGCTAGCAAGAAAAATCTAGAGAAATTAAGAACATTCTAGAATCTTATAACAAATTTATAACAAACTAATTAACATATGCCTAATGAACAATTTAACTAAGATGTTCTGCATCAGATTGTACTTCTAAAAGGCATCATCTTTCAAAGTTTTCATTAGAAAAAAAATTATACGATGATGAATGTTTATTTGAGGCCAAGGTTTTGTTTGAAATAGCTTTCTTACTACTTTTTTAAGCAGCTTTTTAGTAACAAAATTTTTAGAATTAAAAAATTTTATACTTGAGAAAGAAACACCCAATGCACGCCCCGCTCCTTCATATCGCTCTGCGCCGGCAGCGAACCCCTCATCAGACTCGCCGGAAACTGAGCAGCCGCTTCCGTTGTCACAGCCGAAAAAGCTCTACTCGTCTTCAAACATCTTAGCAAACGGATTGACGCCGACATGTCGATCAAACTGAGCAACAGAGAAGAATCGACTCGTCCAGACTTCAGAGAGAACAGGCCGTGCGAAAGAAAAGGAAATTGATCTTCTGGCCAGAAAAGAAGCCAAAACAATTTCTATAATGTATAAATTATTATTTAATTATTATTTAAAATTGGTGCCGATTCTATGTGAGATTTTATTTAGAGGTATTTTAAAATAATACTTTTTAGGGGATTTTAAAAGAATATTCTTTTTTAAGGGATTTTAGAGGAATATTCGTTACACAACGCAGAAAGAGGCGGCTGACTCGCTCAAAATTTGTCACAGCTTCGAAATCTTCCTCAATCTTTTTTTTTTGGGACATTTAGGTCATTTAAGGCAAACTCACACACACAACGCATACACAAAGACTCGAACCTTGGACCTCTTAGTTGGAAGCCTGAGCTCTCAACCAATAGGCCAAGGAGAGTTGGGCTTGTCACAGCTTCGAAATCTTCCTCAATCTCTCTTTGGGCTTCACCTTAAATTATAGATGAAATTAGGATTTATTTTAATTTGTTCAAATTATTTTTATTTTAGTTGAAATATTTAAATTTGTAACTCAAATTTAATTATGAGTCAATTCAAAATCAACTCTTTTCAAGTCGAATCAACTCGAAACAATTTCCAATTAAACCCACTTAGCCAAACTTATGTCACTTTTGAACCTAAAGCTCATCCGATGTTCAACAATGATTGCTTGAGCTAAGTCCAATTGATTAGCAGTTCGGAAACCAAAAATATTCTTCCAATTGATAGGAGAAGCTTTCTGAATGTTAATTTTATGAGTCTAGCCAAAAAATTGAGTACTTTAAATAAAAATTTTATGGTGATCAAGACTCTTATACTTCATTTGGAATGACTTGCTTATTGTTTTTTAAAGCAATTTTCTATAAATTTTATACTTGAAAGCTACTTTAAGAAGCAATAAGAAAGTCGTTCCAAATGAAGCCTTAGATTGTGATGTAGGGAGATCATCGAAGAAGCATCACAAACAAAGCTCATTAGAACTAGAACACAAAACAAGTGAAAACACTGTTAAATTTCCAAAAATATATTCATCATCTTCCCTCTTACAACGCCTATTCTTATAAGATAGCAAGAGAAACCTAGAGAAATCAAGAACAATAAATTGCAACATCAAAATCAAAATTTGCACCTGGTCTATCCATGTCTTTTTTTCTAGTGCAATAAATTGCACGGGTTCCTTTGGGATAAGTATTGATACGTCATCACAAAGTTATCTTGATTGGGCACGAATTTCGAGGCAAAATCAGTTCGGAAACTTCAAAAATTAAATTTGAGAGCATATGAGCTCTGATTTTAGCGAGCTTACAGTCAAACTGAGCGTCTCGGAAATACAAATCCAACGACTCCAAATTCGACCCAATCCGAGTCCAAATGGGTCTGAATCAAGGACCCGAAGCACTGTTGGAAGGTTCAAACCACAATTTGAGTTATCAAACGATCTCCGATTTTAACGAGCTTATACTCGAATCAAGCGTCTCGACGAGACAAATCCAACGAGCCCAAGATCACCGAATTTTGGCATCATTAAGGCCTTCAAATGTCCAACGAACAGTGCATGATCAAATGATTCGATATCAGCAGTCCATTCAAACCACTCCCAATTCGCCCATGATCTCACGCCTATTTACGGGCTATGCCACTCCAGAAAAACTATAAATAGAGCCCTCATTCTACACAAAGGGGACTCAAGTGAAGAGAGAGAAGAAGAAGAGAAGGAGGAGGAGAAGGAAGAAGCTCCTCCTCGACCACCGCCGGAGCTCTTCCTGCCGCTTGAACACGCCAGGATTCTGCCGAATATTTGGGAGAACGCCAGAATTCTTCCCAACTTTCACGGGATGTAGAAATTCTTCTCAATTAACGATAGAGTTCCCTCTTAACGCCGAAACTCCGCCCAAGTGAGGCCGGAGTTCTCCTCTGTCACAAACAGACGTCAGATTTCTACCCGACGTCGCACCTTCACTCTTCGCCAAGTTTTTACCCGACGCCGAACTTCTACAGGTTATCGGACTTCGCTGGGCGTATATCCAAATATGGATTTCTACCTGACGTCGTCCATCTGACCTTCATCGTCAGACACAGTCCTTCCAACCTCCCTCGCAAGGCAACTGTCCTTCTGACCTCAGTCGCCAATCGACTACGATCCTCCTGACTTATGTCGCCCGTCGAGTACAATCTTTTCGACTTTGTCGCCCGCCGACTACAGTCCTTCTGACCTTCGTCGCCAGCCGACTACGGTCCTCCTGACTTACGTCGCCCACCGACTACCAGCCTTCCGACCTCCGTCGCCCGCCGACTACAATCCTCCCGACCAAACGAACATGTCAATAGTGATTCTTTGTATTCATATCATGTAATGTACTCTATAAGATGTACATCAAGCTAAGGCATTATCCCAAGGAAGGGTCTGATTTGTAATCGACTGGAATACTAGTGGATTCATTCAAATTGGGCTAGGCCCCGTAGTTTTTCCCCCTTTTTAGGGGTTTTCCACGTAAAAATCTTGGTGTCTCATAAATGTTAGACCATCTCTCTTATCTGCTTGTGTGCTGGATCTTCGTACAATGTTAAGACGTTAAACCATATATTTCTCTACCGCCGCGAATATTTCAGGACGCAACAAGTATCAACAACATATTTGCAAAGTTTAGCATCCCTTGCAAACCAAAGTTCTTCAATATAGGATGATGGAAGCTCTTTATCATTAGCAGGTCATACCTTTGTACAAACTTGTTTCATATGATCCATTGTGGCAATCTGAGCAGTCATAAGATCAAAGAAGTTATCCTTATCAATTTTACCAAAGGACGATATTATTACATCACCACTCCTATCAAGCATCTCAAGAACTATGAGATGGGCTTTTTTGAAAAGAGGAAAGGCCTCAACCACTGCCATATTATACAATATGTCATCCTCGATGAGCACCAGAACATCTTTTGCAATGTACTGGATCTCACCGGCAGGGGCATTAGTGAGGAACCATTTGATCTCCTTCTTCTGCTTCTTAGTCAATTCTGGGTTCTCGGACTCCTCTCCCCAGTCTTCCATGGGAGGAAGCGATGAGGAGATTCTGGAATCGAGGGAAAGAGCCAGTAAGGTTTGTGGATGGGGAAGGATAGTCGGGATGCCTATCGTGAGACCATTTTTTGGATTGAAGGGGCAGAAGATGAGGCAGAGGACAAGGAAATAGATTGCTTTGATGAAGACAGCTTTGAAATTGCATGCTGGAGCAAAAGTGAGATCGTGTGAGAAGGATGACACAGGTGGATGAGCATGGGAATGGGCGAATGCCGACTATCCAGAGCGGCATGGTTGTTTGCACGAACTGGATAAGCACGGGCACAGATCGCAGTCGATTGTGAGAAATGCTGCTAAGGGCATCGACGAATGAATCATGTGTGGAGATGTATGACAATATGATTGCCATCAGTGAATTCATTCTAGTATGGTTGCCATAAAATGGAATCGCTTGTATGGTTTCCAACAAGGGATATGTAGATTCGTTGGTGTGGTTGTTGGTTGGTGGAGGCTTCAAACATCATCTATAGCCTAGCTTCATATATGGTCTTCCCAAAACATCATAAACCCCGATCAAGGTCAAGTGTTGATGTAGCAGCAGCCTAGTGCCCTGATGGACATCAAGGGCTAAATCTAGCTCTGATACCATTCTGATGTAGGTAGATCATCAAAGAAGCATCACAAACAAAGCTCCTCAAAGCTAGAACACAAAACTAGTGAAAACACTGTTAAATTTTCAAATATATATTCATCAACTTCCCTCTTATAACTCCTATTCTTATAATCTAGCAAGAAAAACCTAAAGAAATTAAGAACATTCTAGAATCATATAACAGATTTGTAACAAACTAATTAACATATGCCTAAGGAACAATTTAACTAAGATGTTCTGCATCCGATTGTGCTTCTAAAAAGCATCATCTTTCAAAGTTTTCATTAGAAAAAATTATAGGATGATGAATGTTTATTTGAGGCTAAGGTTTTGTTTGAAATAGCTTTCTTCCTACTTTTTGAAGCAGCTTTTTAGAACCAAAATTTTTTTAATTTTTTGAATTAAAAAATCTTATACTAGAGAACTTTAAAAAAGTATTAAAAAAGTTGTCCCAAATGAAGCACAAAGCGATGGACTCAGGCTTCATTTGGGATGACCTTTTACTTCTTTTTGAAGCAGCTTTCTAATACAAACAAGTAAAAAGTCGTTGCAATCATCCTATGATTAAATTTTTGGCACCACTTCTTTACACATTATAGGTGATTATGTTTATAATGATTATGTCAATTTTTCATTTAGTTGTCAGATCCCTTACTCTATTTTAGGTAACCATCATAAGCAGAGATCTTATCTTATCCATAAAATGCTAGCTAGCTAAGAGCCTAAGGAAAGGAGATTTTTTTTTTTCAATAAAAATCATTTTTATCATAAAGGAGGCCTTTTTGGAAGAAAAGTTCACATAATCTCACTTTAGATGGTAATTTTTTTCATATGCATAGATCTTCGTTGACAAAATTGTATCATTTTTGTATGGGAGTCATAGATGATGCCTCGATTAAATGTAAATTTAATTATCATAGTCTATACATCCAATAAGACATAAAAATTATAAGGGGTGTAGCCATAATTGTTTAATGTGGGGGCACAAATCTTTAAAGTTTAAAAAAAAAAATCAATCTTTTTAATCAAGTCTTAGGACCGGCACTGAAAATTTTATTTACTTTTTTAATCATTAGTTTTATTATAAAAAGATAAAATATGTAATAAAATAAAATACTTACATATTATATATAATTTCTCACATCGAGTCTTTTTTTTTAAACTATTGTACAATCAATTTATTGTCAATATTATTAAATATATCATTTTCAATATAAGTAAGTAAACAATCATTCTTCTAGGAATTTCTCATACGATTGCGTAAACAATTCTTTATAATGTTCATTATACAAAATGCTCATTCAATTATTGATGTAGCAATTGGCAGCATCAGAGCAAGCTTTATAAGTAAGAGCACCAAATGATCAATATCAGTCGTCCTAGTCTTCATTATTTTTTGAGTAAGTTCTTCAAGTCCTTTTAAATTCTTAAATGCGTCATTTGATCTTTTATCAATAATAAAATTTTTTAATTTTATTATTTACTATGATGAGATCTATTTCTGAAAAATTTAACATATAAAATTTGGCAAATCATAGAAATCATTCTTTATCAAAAGCTGAAAATGAGTGATAAGGGTACAAACATGATATACACGTAATTAATTTTGTATTAATTTCATCAATCCTGTTATTGATCTCTTGAAGTTGCATATCTATAACAGTATAAAATAACTCCATTTAATAATAATGTCTGTTTATTATACTTTCAGTATGATATCTTGATCTTCCTCACATCATGAATATATCAGTTATGTTTGAAATATTTATGTTATTCTTCTCACAAAATAATCCAAATTCTTTAAACAAGTGTCACACCCATCATATCTCATATTGTAAAGCCTTTGTTTATAAACTTTTACTAAAGTCATGACATTTATAATGTTTTGATCTTTTCTTTGCAATATTTGTGATAACTCATTTGTAACTCATAATATAGTCTTCATCATATACAATTGAAAACAAATTCAAAACTTTGCATAGATTCAAGTAGGGAATATGTTCACCTTTTAGTTCACTGCTTGATCCCTTATGTGTCACTATCTCAAGAACCTCTATTATAGACCCAAATAGAAAAAATAAAATGTTGAGTGAATTATAATGGGAACTCCAACGAGTGTCTTTTGGTCTTTAAAGAATAATTTCATAATTTAAACATCGACATTCGTAACTCCTCCATTTTCCAATTGCTCAATAATTTTAACATAATATTTTTTTTCTCAATATATCTCTTCTTTTATATAAACTACCAATGATATTTAACAAACTAGTCACAGTATTAAAGAAGGAAGCAACTTGAAAATATTTTTTTACGACTGCAACTAATGTTAATTAGAGTTAATGTGTAAAACATTGTAAATAATAAGTTGAACAATTTTTCTTTTATGATTAATATTTTTAGTCCATTAAATTCACCCTACATGTTGCTTGCTCTGTCGTAACCTTGTCCAAGTAGCAATGCCACACTCAACCCATACTTTACAAAAAGTGTTTCGATAGCAATATTTAGTGTTAGAGTTATTGTCTCCTACATGAACAATCCAATAAAATATACAATAACACATCCTAGTGTATCAATATAACACAACGCAATAATAACTTGTTCTTTAACTGATATGCCATGAGATTTATCAAGTAAATTTGTAAATACATCATTTTTTTAATTCGTCAATTATAGTATTTGAAATCTCAATTGCAACACCTTCTATAATTTCTTTCTAAATTTTTGGATCTATTAGTTTATTATTTTGATGAGCATTATCCAAAACAATTTTACTCATGCCTTTATTATGGTTAGCAAGAAACTATAGAAGGCCAAAAAACAAAAATTATACTCAAAATCCTTTGATTCATCATGCCCATGGATTGATAATCTCTGTTGTAAAATTAAAAGTACATAAGTGACACTAGCATTTAATCTTATACAATAATCTTTGCATTTTTTATTAGAACGTCTTTTAAAAGAAAATTTGATATTTCTATCTTAATTCATTAAATCTTCATATTTACGTCTAGTGATGTTATGTGCACTATTCATATTACCAACATGATTCTAAAATCTATCCTTTTTTTTATTTCTAAAACTCTTTGTGTCAAAATATCACCTTCTATCTTGTTCTCCAATCCGAGGTCTATACAGATAATAAAACAAATAATAAGCTACATCCTTGGTTATACTATATGCTAACCAATCTTTGTGATCATCAAACTATGTAGGATTTAATCAACAAAATTTATCTCCAATTTGTGTGCACGTGAATTCATGATCATGCGGTTGACACAGTCCTTTCAGTAAGTAATATCTCGAAATACTATCTCTCTTGTCATGATGATAAACTATTTTTTTTTCTTAATCATTATTGCCATCAAAACTTATTTCTATACAACTTTATTTATTTTGTGTATTGATTTCCTCATATAGAATTTTTTTATCATCTCCTTCAAATTTTCTTTTGAAATATCTTATCTAATTTGAATGAAAACAACATAAACAATGTGATCATAAGATATATAACATATACAAGATAGATTGTTATTACAAAAAATATTTTCGAATGACGGAATTGAAATCAACTATTTTTTAAAGCTAAGCATGAACACTATTCACTACAATAACTATGTCTAATTTTTTACATTAATAAAAATTCATATGGGACTTGCAATGGAAGTATGGAACTATATCAATAAAGATTCAATTTGATTTAAGAAAGCCATCAATATTTATATTCTAGCATCCTTCTTTTCTTTTAAGGAAAAATAAATTTTATTCCAACAAAAAAAGGAGTATAATAACGACTCAAAAATAGTAGACACCAAAATACATCAAAAGACATGAAAAGAAAGAAACCTAGATAAAACAGATAGAGAAAGATGTAACAAAATGGTCAATAGTCAATAGCAGACTAAGGGTGGCAGCCCCCTACAACCAACCCGCAGCTAGGCACGGACCATCCATTGGTAAGAGCCACTCATAAACATCCCACACATGCAACCACCAAGAAAAAGGGCACACCTTGGGCCTAAAGGGAGAAAAGAAGGGGGTCGCTTTATCATCATCCAAAACATCAATAAATCCCACAACAACGAAAGCGAGAATAAAACACAAAGCCTATTTCTTCTTAGATTTATTGTTCTGTCTTTTGCCTCCGCCATTGAGAACAGCTTGATCAACAACGTACCCCACCATGAAACTATACTTATCATCATTTACAGGGTCATAAAAATCATCACTCTTGTTAAGATAGTTGCTATTTGAATGCTTTACATTTTTGCAACTTATATAGTTTTGATGATTCCAAACATTATTGTTCAAATGTGTAGTTATCTCCTAACAATTTTAGAAGATTTGTATTTGCTCTTGTGTGTACTAACATTTCAGGAAAAAATGAACTCCAGACTACGAAGACTTCAAATCAAATTCAGAATGAGTTACTTTATAAAATTTGAAGTTTGCATTTCTTTGAAATTAAATTGAAAGGGAGTGATTGTAATTGAGTGAATAAAAACATACACACACAAATAAGGAGATCATAAAAAATTTATACTGATCGTACTGGACGATATCCGTTCGTACGAGACGATCAGACAGTTATCTCCTATTGAGCACATGGAACGAATAGGAACTTGCTTAAAAAATTTTCTAAGTCCTATTCGTCCGGGACGAATTTTACAATCGTCCAGGACAATTGGTTCTCTGTAAAATTTTCGTCCAGACGAAATTAAATTATCGTCAATGGCGATTGGTCCTCTGGAAAATTTTCGTCCAGACGAAATTAATAATCGTCCGGGACAATCTGGTCTCTGGAAAATTTTCGTCCAGACGAAATTAAATTATCGTCCATGGCGATTAGTCCTCTGGAAAATTTTCGTCCAGACGAAATTAATAATCGTTCGGAACGATCGGTCCTCTGTAAAAATTTTGTCCAAACGAATAAATTTTCGTCCAAACGATTAACCGACTTAGAACGGTTTTCAGCAGTTTCTAGAACCGACCTTGTAATAACCGTTCGTACCGGACGAACCCTAGTCGTACGGGACGATCAGCTGTACGAAACATACATTTCGTACACATATACAATAGGATCGTTTCAAATCGTTTAAGTAAAATCGTCCAGGACGATCCACGATTGTAGCGGGACGATCACTGCGTACATAATTAATACTTGCAGTTTTTGGGTGGTTTTTCTTGTCTTTGTATAAATAGTCCAAATTAGACTGCCACCCAATCTTTTTGTCATTTGATCTTCGTGCCTCTTGAGAGAATAGCCAAGGAGAGAGTGGAAGAGAGCATTCAAGGGAGGATTCATACCACTGGAGCGAGAAGGCTTCACTTGGAGTTCAAAGGTAAGAATCTCTACTTGTGAATTGGGATTACTTCACTCTTTTCTTTTTTTTCTTCTAGATTTCTTGTGAGAAGATCTGTCACAGGAAGAGATCCGGTTATGCTGCCATACGACACTCTGGAGAGTGGTGAATGAGCCGAAGGGTTTCGACTGGGCCGACACTTGGAGAGTGTAAATAGCCGAAGGGTTCGCTGCCGACACTTGGAGAGTGTAAATAGCTGAAGGGTTTGCTGCCTACACTTGGAGAGTGTGAATAGCCGAAGGGTTCGCTGCCTACACTTGGAGAGTGTGAATAGCCGAAGGGTTCTCTTCCCACACTAGGAGAGTGTGAAAGGACGGACGGTTCTCTGCCAACACTAGGGATTGTGTAAAAGGACGACGGTTCTCTGCCAACACTGGGGATTGTGTAAAAGGACGGACGGTTCTCTGCCGCACCGGGGAGTGGTGAAAAGAGTGTGTTGTAAAGGCTTCTCCGCCTTGTTGTGGGTGCAAAAGGAGAGTCACTATTGGTATTAGTGCAATACTCAGAGGGTGCCTCTGGGGAGTGGATGTAGGTCTGGTTTTAGACCGAACCACTATAAATCTAGTGTCATTTACTTTATTGTTTTTACGTTTCCGCATTTTAATTCTTAGTCTTAAAAACTTTGTGGTTGAAAAACTTTTTCTACAAAACTTAAAAGAAACAATTTTTATTTCGGTTCAACATAATTTTAAAAGAGGGCTTAAAATTTTTAAACTATCAATTCACCCCCCCTCTTGGTAGCCTTTGGGACATTAACTTAGGCTTAACAACCTAATTATTAGACTCAACAACTCTCCCTTATAAAAGGCGTGGATAGAGACTCATCCATATCCAACCAATCAAATTGAAGCAAAATAGAGTTCTTCAAAGGTCGGGATAGATGGGCTTTCAAATCTGCATTAGACGTAACAAAAATAGGAATATCAACATACTCCATATTCCGCTTCGAGACATTCACAAAAGGAGACACGTTCAACTCAACATTAACAGGCAAAACCCAAACCAAATTAACATCCAAACTTTCAACATCTTGTATCACATGCTCCAAAGGAATAGAGCCATCATAAATAATTAACGCTTGAGTTATAGAACCTAAGAGATCCTCAGCAGAGTTAAAACTAACCTCGAAAGCCACCTCATCTGACAAATCACCCAAATCTGCCATAGCATCCTCACAGAAATGGCTAGCTATAAGATTAAGACCACAATTATTAACGCTCAAATTTCCATTTACTCCATCACAAGAAATCTCAGGCGGATCTAAAAGAGCAACAATAGAAGCAGGCTCCTTCACCACAAGAATAGAATCACCAAAAGCTAAATCAGAGTCCAATGTCACAACATTAACCCCCAAACAATCAGCAACACTCCCAAATACAACACCAACGGGACTCAAAACCATAGAATTAATATTAACAACATTAGTATTCTCCACCCTATAGATATTAGGGGTAGTAGAAATAAAATCCACCTCCCAAACACACACGTCCTAAGACACACGCAATGAAGCCAGGTCCACAACGCTAGGGATGGATGGAGCTGTGGTAGGGAGAAAGAAATTCACAGGAAGAGAGGGATCATTTAGAGCCAAAGAAGCAAGGTCCACAATGGGAACAAGTCCATAAACCACGGGAGGCTGAGCAGAAGCATCAGCTTGCCTCAAATGAGGAAACAACTTAACACATTCAGACCTCTTATGACCAACAGCTTTGTAATGAGGACAGTAACTAGGAAAACCTTCTACTTATTTTATCACCATAATCTCTCATTTAGGTGCAATGTTCATTACCTTAATTCCATTATACTTCAAACATTAATGAAATCAGAAGTTGTGTATTTATCACCATAATTCATCCTCTCATGGTGTGCCATGAACTATACAATCTACATCTCCTTTTCTTTCCTTATATATTTTATAAATACATAAAAAGAAAAAGGAAAGAAAAAAATCAAAACACCAGAGATGTTAATTGATAACTAGTTTTTCAAAAAATACAATTAGAAAGATCTGTCTGGTGAAGTGCATGCATCTTTAGTGAGATAAACATAATTAATAAAGTTTTTCAAACTGGTTATAAAATTCATTTATATAGATCAACAAAACAAAATGTCAAAACCATAAAGATGCATAAAAGTAAAGTTATTGTGTCAAAGTTAGGGGATTGATGGCAAGAACAAATAGAAGATGAAGTAAATCAGTTTAATGTTTGACGTGAATTGTAGTTCTTCTCTGTCATTTATAGTAAACAATGAATCAATGGATCATACCTCGAAGTAGATTAGGAGCTCCACTAAAAGAGCAACAGCGTGCCCCACAATTAGGGATGAAAGGATGATAAAGAAGAAAGATGCCTTCTTTCATCAAAATTGCAGTGTTCACATTCAACGAATCACCACAACAATAACAAAAGAAAAAAAAAACTCAAAGTTAGAAATACCTATAGCCTGTGACACCTGTGCGATCTGCCCATGCTTCTGCTTTCTATGGTTGTTGATTGTCGCCTTGCTGGTCACCTACATGAAGCCTTCGGATTCGGGAATCGCGAGTTTGTTACTTTGCTCGGTCACTTGACGCTCTGCCTCTACAGTTTGGCATGCTTCGTTCATGCGTGAAAGAAGGCGAGAGCGAACAGCAAAGTGTGGGAATCGGAAGTGCCTCATGAATAAAATAAATAACTAATATAATTTATTTTATTTAAAGATAATTAAAGAGCAGTTAATGCACTTAAATAAGTATTAATTAAGTTTTTAGTGGGGGTCCGTGCCCCAAGGCCCCCACACTGCATCTGTCTTATTAACCATATATACGAAATATCAATTTATTATTGAAATCTGACAAGCAATCAAATAAGAAGTGAACAAACTATTCATTGATGGGTTTATTAAAAAAAACCATCAAAACCAAATGGATCTCAAATATTTTAATAAAAAATAAGGTGAATGAAATTAGTATATATGCTTTAATTTTATGGTGATAGTGAATGATTCTTAACAAAAAAACTCCTTTGGAAGACTTAGTAATAGGATATTCTAACATTGGCCTCTGCGATACCTTCTCTAATCATCATCAAATAAAGATGCAGCCCAACAATTAGGAAAAAAAATCAATTTTATTATAGACGAAATGAAAACTCACGAATATTGAAGCAAACTAGATATGGTTGGGGGATACCTATAAGAATAAGATTTGATTACTTATTCGAGGTTAGATGATCGCAGTTATTTCCTTTATGGTCTTAAGAGGAATGGGATACTCCATTTTTTATGAATTTATGTAAAAAGCAAAGAGTTTAAATGGACTTTCATATTTAAGAGGTCCTTTTAAGAAATAAAATAATATCTTACTTGTCTATTTGTCTTTGGTAGTTGAAGGCATGAAAAACCTATGTTATTATACATAGGGGTCCATGGTTCAACAATATGCTTATTACAGAAAACAAGAAGTAACTTCTAGTAAATTATGTTGGCAAGTCTCTTCATGATGTCTAGTAGAGATAACCTTGTCTCAATAAATTAATAGTAACTCTTCTCACTTATTCCTTTAGACACTATTCTTACTTATAGGTGTATCATATAAAGAATAACATTATCAGACCTTTGATCTAAGTTTATAGTCTATACTTATATGATAAGTTGTTGAAGTTCTCATTGAACTTAGTGAACATTATATAAAGTTCATTACTTGACCATACATAAAAGCTAAAATCTTAGTAAATTTGATTGTAAAATTCTCTTAAATAAAATTTCTTATCATGGTAGATTAGAGTTGATAAAGTTGCTTATTAGGCTTTGGATAATATGCATTGTAACATATTATGTTTTTCTCAAAATTTAAGAAGGATTGAGATTTAACTCTACTATCAAGATACACTTTTGAATCACAAATAGACAAGTTGAATACATGGTCATGATGTTGGGATTTGACTTTGGCGGAGTTGACATTGAAAACTATGATCATAATTTATTATTAATCAAATCATTAATAAAATAGGTTTTGTTACTTGATTATTTAGTTTATGCTAAAATTGTTAAGTTAGAAGCTTATCATGTGCCTTGAGAATCCCAAAAATCCTTTTGATATTGAAAGGTAATTCAAGTAAGTACTCTGCAACTATCAATTAAAACAAATGTGTAAATACGATAAAATGATCCAATCAGAGGGATGGTATGTTGTGTTAAGTCAAAAGCTTTTCATAAGGTTCATGTAGAGAAGAAATTTTTGAGATGGTGAACCATTAAGTAGATTTAATCCATTAATGGTAGAGCTAATTACTATAGTAAGGGTTGCATATAGAAAAGTAGAATTGCATAGAGAAAAAAAAGGAGAGAAGAAGAGCACATAATTTTTTGAAGTGGTTCGGCTTTGTTAGCATACATCTGCTCTAAGTGGGGAAGAAGAAAGAATCATTGTAGCTAGGGAAAGAATAAGATGAAGTGATTACAAGCTCTCACAATTTTCAATACTATCTGTTATAGGGAGTGTTTATTTTTTTTATAATCGAAAACCAAATTGAGATGGGGTCATCTAAAAATATAATTATCTTTTTAAGCACTTTAAATTCTTTACAAATAATGTGACTAGAAGCTTAAATAATAATACAGTAAAAATATATAAATTATCAATCAAATCAAATAAACTAAGCATAATCTAATATGTACACTAAAGAGATGTGATCTACATAATTTGTGTAAGCTAAAATAACCAAGTGATAAAATTACAAAGATATTTATCACTACCAAAAAATAGGGCTATCGCATCACAAATTTTGACTTATCACAAAGGTTATAACTGCCACTAATTTATTCGCAGCGGTTCTAAAACCGCTGCACCTCCACTATAATTGTAATGCGCTGCAGCGACATTTCACAGCAGTTTAAGGACGGACAAGGTAAATTTGACGAAGTGCTAGATTTAGCAACTAGCGATTATAACCGATATAAACTTGTAGATTTGTAGTGGTCATAGCCACCACAAATTTCTTCCAAATAAACTGCTTTCTAAAATTGTGGCAGTTTTAACAACAAAAATTCAGATATGTTGTGGATGTTATAACCTCCACAATTCTGATATGTTGCTGAGGTTATCACCGTCACAAATGTACAGAAATTTTTTTTAATTTGGAATGAAAATGTCCACTACATTCTCATATGCTGATCCGATATAAATATACATCAGCAACTAGTCAAAACAGGAATGTTATAGAAACTTTGAGAGATTAAGGCATCCAACCCTGCCCATTCAAAACCCAAAAGAACAGAAAAATCTTCAAGTAAAAAGAAGAATGAGAAACCAATAATAGGCATAGAGGTCGGATTATAGCAAAATCATACATGATAAGTTATAAATACATAGTTCGTCTTCCTAAAACAGTAGAAGCAATCATACAAAATACATTAGACATGTTAAATTATACATAAGACCTTAATTATTACCAAATTATACTTAGCCTTATTTCGTGTTTAACCTTTTGCCTCTTCATTCTTCCACTTCAGCCTTGTTTAAAGAATAAGAAATTAAATGAAATTTCAAAGATTTACTGGCTGATAAAAAATATAATCATTGATTAGAACTTTCATTTTCTTACACTTGAATTTCATGCATCAAAGCCAGATGCTGCATTAAATTTTAGTTTAATTTCTGCATATACTTTTTACAGCTTTTATCTAGTAATTTATTCTAATTTACCGTGTGCTTCTGATTATTTTTTTATCATATTTGATGAATATGTGTTGACTTTTAGTTGATTAAGCCAATACTCATTCGTTTTACATAAACTGAAGAAGGCTAAAGTATTTGTTTTATATTCAAAAATTTGCACGAATATAGAATATGATTTATAAATTTAAACTTAAATGATTCCACAGGCACAGATAATCAGAAAACACTATACAGATAAAAAAAAATTTGGATGTAATTTGGGATGTCGAATCTTGCTATCTTTTGATTAATCATAAGACTAACATTAAGCAACTTCTTAATCTTCATATCATGTACATCTGAATGAAAAAAAGGGCTAATGTCCAAGCATTTCAAATGAATTCCTAGGATAGGCCGGTTAGGGGACAAACCGGCCAAATATAGATCAGAAAGAGCTAGACGCGAGAGGATGGACGTTAGGCTTTGACACAATCGACACTCTGGCCTTTGATCGAAGGCCACGATCTATATACGAAAATATGAGAGAGACAGGAAGAGGGAGAGCCACACGCGAGCAATTCCATAGAGAAGAGAGGATAGAAGAGTATAAGACCTACGGCTTCAACTCGGGATATACCAGCAGTTAAAACCGGTGGAATTCGCACTGGTTAAAACCGGTACAAATAGCAGCTGTCAAATCA
Organism: Dendrobium catenatum; assembly: GCF_001605985.2. NCBI lineage: Eukaryota > Viridiplantae > Streptophyta > Magnoliopsida > Asparagales > Orchidaceae > Dendrobium > Dendrobium catenatum. Next base: position 627,899 of record NW_021320048.1, read on the forward strand.
GTGCAAAAAGCTCATTTTTAAGGCGGTTTTCGAACCGCCCCTAATAATGCTGTGAAAAATCAAAATTTTTAATAGATCAATAAGCAAAGTTTCTTCTTCGAATTTTTTGATGCCTCTCTTAAAGGTTCAAGATAACTCATTAAATTCATTTCAATAAATACTGAATATACCCCTTGATAAATTTTTATTTAATCTAACACCATAATCTCTCCAAAAAGTTTTTCATTAATTTTTAACTCATAAAAATAAATTATATATTTAGCCTCTCAAAACATATACAATGCCCCCGAAAAAAAAAAAAGATTCTTGAAAGGTTAATCAACTTTTAGTGAAAATAATTAATATTTTCAAAAATTATTATTAATTCATTTGTAATAAAAAATATCATAAAATATTTGAAATCATGTGTACAAAATTTAATGAATCCAGTAAAATAGAAATTATATCGAAATTCATTAATTATAATAAAATTACTTTATTAATATTAATTCGTATATTAATAAAATTTTAAGTATAAAAAATAAATCGCTGTAAGGTAGCATTCACCTTCAGCCTCTTTCGTAAGTCGTTGACTTGGCAAACTTCTCCCTGCCTCCTTGTTACGATCAAGCAGAGAATAGATCATTCCCTGGCAAGAAATAGGGCGGTTAAGTCCTTAGGGTCCTCCCTGCAAGTTCATCGTGTCAACAGGCCTCCTCCACCTTCCTCTAGTATGAACTGCGCCCATGATGAAGCGTGATGTCACGGCAGCGGCTCCTTGTTGCTCACACTGAGCGAGCTCCAGTGCGCGCTTGAGGCGCTCATACGGCGTCGCCCTCCGCCCGCAACGGTCCATCAGAACAGCATTCTCGAAGGAGAGCTTCGAAGGAGAGGGATCGCGGCAAGGATTTCCATCCAGAAGCTTCCGTGACTCGGCCACCTGACCCCATCGCATTAGAAGCCTAGCCGCCAAGAACTCACTCAGCCTTCTGCTGCTGCCGCCTCCAACAAGGCGCCGGAGATAGAAAAGCGCCTCAGTGTCCTCCCCATCCTCCAGCTTCTATACAGCAGAGAACGGAGCGAATTGACGGCGTCGGAGAGAGGGGATCTTTCGCCGGATTTATCTTGTACTCGACTTGACCTCGCCATCGCATGGAGCTCTCCCCGCTCTGATAAGGTGGGGCTCACCAGAGCCAGAGCCAGAGAAAGACGGCCAGAGAGCAGACCGCTGTGGCAGCGGAAAGAATGACGGCGCCTGCTGCCCAATTGTTTTGATTCTACGCGGTATGGATGAGGGCGATTCTGAAGAAGAGGCTTTCACCAACAGACTCTGAAACCGTAGAGTTGAGTTGCGGTGCAAGGAAACGAGGGTTTGGGGTAGGGGTAAAACTTTGTTTTGAGTAGAGTGGTAGAAGATAGAGTGCTGCCATTGAAAAGATGGCTTGTAGCAAGGGAATCCATGCCAGGTACTGCAGATAAGCTCAAAATGACCTTAGATTAGCTTTTGAAGATTCTGCTGAAGTTTCTCCGTCGAGGTTGGTGGAGGTACGGGAAGATGTCAAAAGGTAATAAATAGTAAAACGAAATGGCACGCACAAGCAATATATATATATATATATATATATATATATATATATATATATATATATATATATATATTATATATATATAGTATAATATATACAGTACTCAAAATACTTTTTGATATCTTAAAATTAATCATTTATGTAATTAAACTGTCATTTTTTGGATGATTTTTTTACGTTCCTTTCTTAAAATTAAATTTTTAGTTAAAAACATTATTTTATATAAAAATTATTTTAAGAAGCATTTAAAGAACAATCTCAAAAAAAGCTTTAATTCTCTAATATTTAAACAAATTGCAAATATGATAAATAAATATCATATGAATCATCATCTTCCGTTGAATCAACCCACCAAAAGCCGTCCAGGTACACAGAAATCTCAAGCATTTTTTAGAGCCAAACAAATTTAGCCAATATATCTTATTTTGTACATGAACTGCGATAGCAAGAAGTAGCTAAAATTTAGTTGTTGTCATTCATTAGGCATGTTCATTCAAACAGAAATAGAAAAGCAAAAAACATCGTATAAAAAAGTTGGGCCAATATAGAGAAAAACTTATATATTATAACATCTTCAATTTTCAAGCATAAAATGTTGCATTAGAAAGGGAAAGTGTATTTTTCATCTCGAAAAAATAGTTGTCATTATCCAAAATCTAGCAAAACATACAATTACTATATATAAATGTGAATATAAAAATTCATCTCAAATAATTAATATTAAAAGCAGTTCCTTTAATATTTTCTAATATTTAGAATAGATAAAGAAACAACTGACATTAAGCGCAAATATAATGAATCATAGGAATTAAAAGCAAAGATTTGACAATAGAGAATTGAACCAATATTCCCCTGATCGATTGAAGCCCAAAATAAGAGATCATTAGCATGGAGGAATGAGAAAAATAATGTCTAAATAAACATTATCCAAAACTGCATCTTTAAAGACTAGATAACCGTCCATTGCAATGTAAAATTAAATATGGAGAGATAATAGACATTCTTGCCTTAAGTAATAGTAAGAGTTGAAAAAAAAAAAAACCCTTCATTAGAGCCAAACACAACAGAAAAAAAAAAAACACATTTCAATTCAAGCTTTTATCCAAGAAATAAAAGCATTAGGAAAACAATTTTGCTGAAGTTTATGAATGAAGAAGGATCTAGAGATCGAATCAAATGCCTTAAAAAATATCAATTTTTCACCAAAGAGGATCAGATTTAATAATCCCTTGAATTTAGAAGTTACATCTCTAAGCCAATATCACATTATTTGTAGAATTATGTTGGAGATAAACCCAACCTGAGTAAGATGCACAAATGAGATGCAAAAGAAGTTCATTCTACAAGTAGTAGCCCTTAGCAATAATTTGAAATATCATAGGAAAAATATGGTATGTAATCTATAATACAATTAGCACACGCCCTTTAGGAATTAATGCATTTCTAGAGCCTTGACCTTTCTAGGAAGTAACCTGTAGGAATAAGTTTCATAGCCTTGAAAATATGCTTATTACTAATGAGTATCTCAGTATTAGCATCAAGCCAAACGTGAAACCTATTAGGACTTGATGCATTAATTCTTGTTTGAGTCAAAATAGTGTCATGTATCTCAATATTAAAAAAGGGAACCATAACAAAGAAGTAAGATAGGAGAAGGAATGACATTCCAGGAGTAAGTAACATTGATTGAGAGTTTGGCTTATGGTAAATTAGATTTGAAATGAGATACATAGCTATTGTGCAATGTCTACTTGAGTATAGAAGAACCATGAGAACTGAATATTTGTATGAATCAGATTATAGTTTTTCCTGCATGTAATCCTAACTGTTGAGGAAGTGGAGTTCTTCACTTTATGAGCCATTTTGTTTTACCGCTTTTGCACCAATCTAGACTGATAAGGAAAAGAGGAAAATGAGAGGCTCTAAGTTATGGCTTGCATTCAGGGAGGGGTTCATTTGATCTCGCAATTTAAATTAAAAGTTTGCTCTTGTCAGATCAATTCAAGCACATCTTGATGCAATTGAGAGGTAAGTCAATTTTAAGTTTATTAGCATTTCTAGTAAGTTCAATTTGTTGGCCAAAAAGGAGATGGGTATGTAGTGACTATGAGATATAGAAAGACATCTAGTAGACATTTCCTGAAGGGGAAAAAGTGTACTCCAATAGTTTTGAATAAAATTATGTGTTTAGCCTGAAGTGGAGTATGAGGGGTGAGAATAAGAGGGAATTGTTCTGAGCCTTGAAAAAGCACATAATATAAAGATGGCGATACAAATGTTACTAGAAATTGCTAGATAAACTTTGTCAAGTTTAATATGTCTGGGTTGATCTTGCCTATTGTTAAAACCAAGTGAAAAGGTAGCCTTACTAAAAGCAATCTCAATAAGAGTTGTATCAATTATATGTTGTTGAAATCATAAATTGAGGAAGTGTATAAACAACCCTCTATGCTTTCATGACTGATCTACAAACATGAAGTTACCCAAAACAACCAAGGATGTTGATATCATTAATGAAAAAAAGCCAAACTCTAAGCTCATCCATAATGACGGCCTTTGCTTCGTGAGTTAGAGCATACCACAGTTAGTGAGGAGAATAGGTGAAGTGTTCAGAGAATGAAATCCCATGCATCGCCAGCATCGGATGAAATGAGAGAAGTTTGTTCCTAGGAAAGAATCCCACATCATCCATATCTTCCAGATAGACAAATCAAAAATACTAGATTGAGAATCACACACTTTGGTTTTAGAAAAAATACATAAATCTTCTAAAACTTCTGCTTCAATCTATAAATTACACCCACTTCAATAAACCGGGCTTAATTACCACAATGTTTGGAGGAATTGATAAACAAAACTAAAAAGAAAATGCTTAGTAGAATAGAGGAAGCAATGATGGAATTTTCTCTTAATACCTTCACATATCAGGACAATATACTTTTAAACAAACCGACATAGTGAAAAACACATTTTTACTAACACCACGGCATCAATTTTCTTTTAAAAATGCTAACTATAATCTAAAATTTTTATTTACAACAAAGAGCTTCTTCTTCAGCAGCTCATGAATACCCTTACCTATGCCTTCTCCTCTTATGTGTTCGGTCAGAAAAAGTGTTCGTAATGTGAGTTTATCTCCTTAATAGCCCTTATTATGACACAAATCTCCACTTGGGCAGATGAGCATAGAGAAAGGGATTGAGAACATCGAAGAATAGATAATAAGCAAAAGTGAAATCAAGTTACACATCTTATATCGGTGTCTTGGTAAGAAGAAGAAGAAGAAGTAGGGAGTGGAGTAAGGCATCGTCATATCATGGTGATGTAATAATTTGACCTTTTTGTGATAATATGAACAATTAGCAGAATTTGTTATGATTGTTTTAAGGAAAAAAATCTTACAGGAAGCCATAGAAAGTTTGTTAGGGAGTTTTTGTTTAGAAATTTTAATTTTTATTTAAAAATATTTTTAAAAGAATAAAAAAGCTACAAAGTAACTAAGACCCTATAATGAAGTGCATCCATGAATGCTAATGGGCTAGATTGAGATCTTTGGCGTTCAAAGCTAACAACCAAAAGAGAGATCACGAAATCTAAAGCTCTATCTAGATTTATTAGAGGATATCATCGTCGATTAATTATGAATTTGATTGGGATAAATTAATTAAATTTAATAAAATTAATTATGTGTAAAATATTCCATTCAAATTCTTAGCATGTTGTATTATAAAATAAAAATAAAATAAAAAATAATTAGAATATTATGGATGAATTTCAAGATTTTTGAATTTATTTGAGAATATATTAAAATTATTTATTTATTGCAAACATAATAATCAATATTCAAGATTAGTGAGTGCATTCAGACCCGTTTTTAATTGGATTCTAATATATATATATAATATAATATAATAAAATATAATATATATAATATAATATATATTTATATATTATAAATTAATATATATATACTCTATATATGCATAGCTTAATGGTGCAGATAAAATTTCATTGATTTCTTATTTACAAATTATTTTAAAATTATTTAAAAATTTAAACCCTATTATGAATTTTTAGAATATGTAGATGCAAAATTCACATAATTGTAGAATTGAAAAAATATTTACTATATATAATAGTATTGAAAGAAGGATTGGATCATACTATATTAATATATATAGTAATATTTCAATATATATTATTAATAATAATAAATAGTGAACCTAGAGATTTAAGATGGTTTAGGTAAGTTTTCCAAAATCATTTGAATAGAGTTTGTAAGAAGAAGCAGAGATTGATGAGTGTTTGCCTCTATGTCTATTAATAAATGTTTTTTTATTTAAGTATTTTATGAATTTCATATTATTTCATAATTCTTTCTATTTTGGTAAATATTGATGAATAAAAATAGTATATATAATAATAAAAAATAAATTTAAATTAAACAATACTCATATATTTCAGAAATAATTTACATTGCAATGGAAACATAATTATATGCAATATCTTTTCAACTTGATTTTAATTTATTTTATTATTTAATTGAGAATATTGTAAATTTATTTTCTTCAATGATTATTTAGAAATAATTATTTCTTCTCGTAAAAAAAAAAAATTAGTGAATCTTTCATAATTGGAAACCTTATTGTTATCCTATATTTCTAACAATATAACTAACAAATTGGCTATTACATGCTTATTATTTGTTAAATTCTAGTATAATACTATTAGTTATGTTCTCATTATCTTACTTAAAGGCTTTTAGCAACACTCGACCCGAGAAATCGGGTTGCCGGGATCAAACGCGCGTCCGAAATCACCCTAGGGTCGGTCGTTGACCGGTCCCGACCTTGACAAAGGACGAGCCATCCGCCGTCCCAGGCATTGGCCGGCGGCCCGGGCCTGCAGCGCTGCTCAGGGTCCGCGCGCTCGAGCTCTACGCGCCGGCTCGAGCCCCCGGCTTCGCCTCAGGACCGACGGCGGTCCCCGCCACCTAGCGGTTGCTCGCGGTCGCGCTCAACACGCGGGTCCTGTGGTTACCCAAACCGTCGGTGTTCGTTGTATTTGACCGGGTAACCTCCGGTGGTACCCGTTAAACCGTCATGTCCACCACACCCTCCGATACACCATCAAAATTCGAAAGGTATAAATTACAAACCATATGCATGGCCAAGCAAATTATATAATGCTTATAATAAAACAATAGAAAATTGAAGAAAAAAAATACAAAATAATAAAATATATTCTTCCTAAAAAAGATTAAAAGAATATGTCTTTATTAAAAAACTTATTAAAAAAAAAAAACTTTGAACTGACAAATAGTTAACAAAATCGATCCATTATACATCTTGAAAATTGATTTGGAGGTTCTGAAATCAACAAGTCCTTTCCTCGAAGTTCATACCTGCAATTTGCATTAACATAAAGTTAAATATCAATTTAAATATAGAAAAATAAAAGAAGAGTAGATCAAGAGATAGTTTAATATATACCGATAACTCTGAGAGAGTTTCTAAAAGACACAATTTTTTTATCTGAATGCCATCTTGAAGGAAAAATTATGATTTTTAATATGTTTGCAGAAATGACCCCATCCACTCCCATCTTGAAATGTTCAATTAGATGCCGCCACCACAGCATCCAACATTGTATCATCATCAATCATATGCACCAACACAACCTACCCCCATAGGGAACCATCCTCCACTCCCATGTTTATTAGAGCTGATGAATTAGCTTTGGCCCTTTTTTGATCCTTCTATCTCCTCCTCCACATAAATGCAAACACAAAGCATGAATAAAAGTCATGGTGTAATCGTTAGTAGCGATGTCGAGACACTATCAATATGCTGTTTTTTGCATTACAAATCTGCATTATCTTTTAGCCTAACATAAGGAAGATCATTAGAGCGTCTCCCACTTTTGAGTATTCGAGTCGAAGATCTCACAATTGAGATATTCCACCTTTGTTGGCCCCCATCCTGGCTCTGGATCCTCACAATCTTGAAGTCATATGTAGTTTGGTTAATATTTGGGTGCCACAGATAATGGCAGTACCACGAGTCAAAATGGGTCTTTGGATTAGGAAAAGGAGACTGTAAGGAGTACTACCAAGAACTGTAACATAATAGCGAATGTGACATTATTCCCATAATGTATTTTGGTATAGTATTACAAAATATATAGAAGATTGTGAGTTGGAAATAGTTTGAGGTAAATAGTTTTCATATTAAAGGAGAAGAGATGAGATGGGAAGGGGTTGAACATCAGACCCATGCATGGACAAGAAAGTATGTTGATATTCGTAGTGATTGATTATTTGCAAGATGAAGCCAGATACTATTGCATTGTACGTGAATGTGCTTCATCGAAGCCTGTTGATAAGCAGTGCGACGCCAGCTCTTACGAAACATGAAAGACATGCCGGTAGCTCCAAAGTGAAACTCATTAGAAATTTCGTATATGTTATCATCTGAAAGTACGCAGCCATCAGCACGGCCCTTCGTCATCACAAAATATTCCTGCAAAACACGTTACGTGCATTATTATGTTTGGTGATTCAAATAATAAGTTAACATATCTAAAAATAAATAACAAAAATTGCAATAATGCTCAATTAACAAAAATATAATTCAATTTTGTGTAATTAAATAAATCAAAATATTAAGATATATTCCATACGAATAATAATATATACAATTTATTTCATAACTACCAATTTAAATTAGATTACTAATTTATTTTTTCTGTTACAATTAAGATTTTAGATTTAAATTAAAAACATAAAATTCTGTACAATTTTAGATTTTATTTTACATTAAGAAGAACATTTCTTTTAATTAAACCTATATTTTACATACACAACATATCTAAAATCTATATCTATACTATCAATTATAAAAGGGGCTTAGTTTCCTTCCACATCAAACTTGGCCATTCCTTTAGATAATTTTATTATTCAAATCAATCTTAACCTTCATTTAATTATTTTATTAATATCAAAATACTATATTGATTATTAAATATTGCAGCATTGAATGCATTACATTTAAATCTTTTTTTAATATCAATTTCACATATACATTTCGTTTTTATTTTATTGCATTTATGCATTTAATTCAATTTGACTTAATAGCATTATAGTTTTAAATTCATTTTTTATAGTTTCTGATCTTAAATCCCTACCTATATAATATCTATCAATTTTTACCGACATAATATTTGAAGATTAGAATCACAAATTCTGATTTTTAATAACCTTCCAATGACTTTAAGTTAAATCCTATAATCTACAATGTATTCAGTTTTAAATACATTCTTCATAAATTTTATTTTTAGAAATGATTTAAATGCATATTTCATAAATAAAATTTTAAGCTTCTTCTAAGCAGCATTTTCATTTATATATATATTCTATGAATTTATACTATTATTTAACTTAAAATTGTATAGCAAATGCTGCTATTAGATATAGTCATTTATGCTAAAAAAAAATTGATAAATTAGGTATTTTTTTTAAACACATTTTGGGATAAATTAAAAAATATTTTTAAAATAAAGGCTTTTAATATATCTATAAAACTGATAATTTAAAATTTATGCTTCCTCTGTTTGAACTAAAACTATGACAAATTCAGTGAAATAATACTAATACTATAAATTCTAAGTATCATTCTAAATATCTATTTACATGTTTATTTGAAGATTAATGATTCATATTTGTTTTTAAAATCTCATTATATAAAAATTATTTTAAATATTATTTAATAGCACATGAAAATTAATAAAGACCAAATTATGTATATACATATATTTATATTATATTACTTATTACTTTTGAATTTAACATATTTTGATAAAATTTTAAAATTCTAATGAATGTGCTTTTTTATTATTTTCTATTTGCACGTACAATTAAATTAGTAATAACAAACTCACAATAACAGGGTTTCGCCCTAGGTTTCTCGGCGGCGGATGGTGATGTCCTCTACCTGTTGGGAGTTCTCTTCTCTGTGGTGCTTCGTTAATGCTTTCTTCTCTCTGTGTTTGACATGTTTGGTCTTTCTCTCCGGCCGTTCCTTTGGATGGCGGTCCGTCGGAGGGACGATCCGGGCTTTTTGGTTAGTTCGTTTAAAATAAAGTCTTTGTTGAGGCACTCGCTGGTTCTTCTTCCTCGGAGAATTTTCCAGATCTCGGCAAGGATCTTTTCGAGGTTACGCTCCTTGTGGATTTGATGCTGAAAATTTGTGCGCTTCTATTGCCTTTTCAATTTGCATAGTTGGTTTTTTTCCCACAAAACGCCCTCTCTCGATGCCATTCAGAATTATTTTTTTTTGCCCTCAAACTCAAAGCGGAGTTTCTGTCACGGTTCTGGATCAATCGCATGTTCTTAATTAAATTGTCAAAATGAGCTTGATTACAACCGTGTTTTTTTTCATCTCGTATTATGGTGAATAATTGTTTATGAAAATCACGAAGTGGTCGCCTCTTCTGGACATTGGCTGTGAATTGCCGGTCATTCCAATTTGGGTTCTTTTCCTAAATTGAGACCTCATCTCTTTACTCCCCGAATCCTGCATGCTCTAGGTTCATGTTTGGAACCTTGAAGTAGACTGGCTACTTCGTTGTTCTTCGACCCTCTCTCGCACGAGTTTTATGTCGATGATGCTGACTAAGGTCTTACCTAACAATATGGCTGGGTCCTGAGGTGTCTGGGTTTAATCCAAAATGTTCAATTTGAATCTTTTCCTGATTTTGTGAGTCTTGCAAGTGTTTTGGGCATCTAAAAGTCATTGTGCCCCCTCTGATGCATTGTTTGAACTCGAACTCCCCCCCCCTGAGATTGTTACCTCCTTGTTCGTTGTTTGGATCAAGATATTGAGAATAGAAAATGCTTGAAAGAGTGATTGTAATCGTTAGTTGGTGCTTCTCTGAATTTGTTTTCGTCCCTGGTGTGGAGCCCCGACGTCTGGAGGTCACGGTTGATCCTGTTTGTGAATATAGTCAGGAGAGGTTTCGGGAATCGTATGTACTGGTAATTAGAGAGATTGAATGAGTGTATTAAGCGTTCCATCTTTTGTGCCGAGTAGAGTAATATGTTTTTAATTGGAAGTCAGTTGGCTGTGATGCGGTGTGTTACAAGTTTAATATGTAGATGGTGTCTAATGTCGTTTTTATGCCTGTTTGAGTCGTGCCGGTGGAAATGAGAAGGAGGTTCCGTCTTTTGGGTCGAGAAAAAATTTCGATAACAACATTTAGTTGTGATCCCTGTTAGAGTTGATACACAATAATGGCTAATGTGTGGGTATTTACTCTGTTGGATATTAGAATCAGATAATTGCGGTGGATTCATCGGATGTTGATGGATCGAGACGTTTGAGTCCGACCATGATTTTGATTCTTTGTGCGTACTTCAAAGATGCCACTCGGAAAATTTTGGGGGAGAGGTCGACGCAAATGAATTTCTTTTCATTATTTGTTTCTCCTCGGATTTGTCGACTATTTTTGTTCGATTTGCGGCTTCGTGAGGCTAAGAGCAATGATGTGGTCGGGGCTCGCGTCCGGTCGTTTTGCTTGGTGGCAACCGTAGGTGTGCTTTTTGATGGATCGTTGGGACGTATCTGCGGCTTACTGGAGGGTCCGTGCGGACGTCCTGGACATTGGGAGCCTTGATCTTTTGCTGAGCTCGCCTTTAGCTTCTATTTTTCTTTCTGTTTTGTGTTCTTATTCTGTTAGCTTTTATTTTATGCTGTTGTAACCTTCACTGATTGTTTTTTTTTAATATAATTTCTTAAAAAAAAAAACGTCAACAATAAAAAAACTCAGGGATCTAGACTTTAATAAATATCGTAGCAATAGAAACTAAAGCTTCCTAATACAGTTAACAATGACTATTTGAAACACAATAATAATGGTTATTCCAAACAAAATGCCAGTAGATAACAATAAATAAAATATTAGACACGATTCCAGCAAAAAAAAAAAGCACAATAAATTAATTTTTTACAATGCTTAATTAAACTAATTACATAATTTATCATGTTTACAATGCTTAATTAACTAATTAATAAATTAATCATGTTACTTAAAAATTTGCCCTTAAAATAAACGCTAAGAGCTCACCATGTGAGAGAAGAAGAGGCAAGCTATTGAACTAGATAAAGAGAGAGGCAGAGACTCGCCACGACGGCGACCGCCAAGGAGAACGCCGGCACCTTCGGAAGCGAGAAACTTCGATGCAGACGTTTCTAGACTGTACGATATGATTATGATTCTGCTGCTAGCACTGCTAATTCTGCTATATTTAAATTGTTTTAACTTTCCATAATAACACTGGCCAAAGAACCGACCTTAAGCTCTATTTTTTTTTTAATCGCAGGATTATGAACAAGAAAGTTAAGGAATAATTTGATGTGATTGAACGGCGCAGCAGGCAGAGTAGAGACGCCCACTTTCCTTAATTAATAAGACAAATAATTATAGTTATTATATATATATAATATATATATATATTCTTTTTAAATTTGTCCATATTCATATATAAGAAGATACAAGTAGAAATTGTTAAATATATTCAAAAATTTACTATGCCGAAATATATGATCATATTTGTTCAAATTAAATAATGTGTTTGAATGCGGTCAAATGATGCATATATTGGATATAATTATTATGATATATTAATAAATATTTATACATATAATAAACTAAAAGCATGCATGACAAATAGTTCAATTTTTTTTCATCAAAAATCACATTTAATCGGAATGGTGTGAATATTAAAGCATATCTGAAGTAAAAACTTTTAAATTAAATTTGGATCATTCAAACTTCAATTTCAGCAAACATATAACCAAATTGAATGTCTCAATGAAACAAATCCAACGAACACCCAAAAATTGATTCAAATCCAAACCTAAATTGGTCTAAATTAATGGACCAAAACATATTTGAAAGATTGTAAAGCATTAATTGGATGACCAAATGGTCTCTAAATATAACATCGCTATAGTCAGATGGAGAGTGTTTTGATGAGAAAATCCAACATGCTTAAGATCTCTTAATCTGACTTCATTAAGACACTTAAATGTTGCATGAACTCTTTAAGATTAAAATAATCGATATGGATCATTTAATGGAGTACTCCAAATGACATTGATCTTTTTATCTATTTATGTGGCATGCCCAATCTCAAAATCTATAAGTTGATCACACTCCTAAATGAAGGGAGGAGCTTGGACCATGGCTAAAGATCAAAAGAGTTCTATTGCAATTATTAATATCCATATAAATATGGTGTGTAGTGTTTAGTTATATATGCTATGATGTATTTATTAAAGTGTATTTCAATAATTTTGATCTCCCAATAATTATATATAATTGTCTAAGAATAGTGAGTCCTTGATCTATTACCATTAAATCCATCAATATTTGAATAGAAGCTTTCAGACATTATTCTTATGATCATATGAAGTTCAATTTTAGTAAACTCAGGTCAAAATGAATTTATAGTCAGAAATTTCATTGATATTATTTTAGGCTACATGAACTTTTATTTTGAAAAACATATAATCAAAATGAGCATCTTGATCGGAGAAATCTAGATGAACTAGAGATCGCTCAATTATGATTTCATTAAGATATTTAAATGCTTAAGAGATGATCTATAATCAAGGATATCAAGATGGGTCATCCGTTAGAGTGTTTGGGAATTTTGATAAAAAAAAATTAAAACGAAACTCAAAAAATAAATATAACATCATTCTTTACATGAAAGGTACTTATAGTTGGAGAGAACTCATATATTTTAAGAATTCTACAGCTTTGTTAGATGATTGATGCCAATAATTATTATAGTATGGAACTAATAAAAGAGAGGTAAGGATTTCAGAGGTTGGATATATATGGTCGTTTGGATGGAGTAGAAGTTTTGGAACGGGAAAGTTTGTTCTTGAAAAACTGACCGTGCGAGATATATGAACTTGTGAGAAGTAAGTTGTAGCATTTGTATCCCTTTGTGATTAGGGGAGTGCCTAAGAAGATGCCAAGGCTGTGATCGAGGATAGCTTATTGGTGGTGTAGAGTTGAAGCCACGGGTAACAGAAGACATCCGAAAATCATTAGTGAGAGTAATCCAATATTGCATTTGTGTGCATTTGGTAGGGATATTTGAGCGCTAGCAATTTAGATGGAAGACGGTATTAGGTAGTTTGTCGTGAGACAGCGTCTGCCCAAATATATTGGGAAATGATTGAGGCGAGCAAAGCGTTCGGTGGAGCTCAAGAAGATGCTGTGCTTCGTTCGGAAGACTTTTGTGCTGGGTGTGAGGACAGCTTAGTTGATGCAGGATGTCGTGCTGTGTGAGGTAGATGTGAAATAGTTGCTGGTGAACTCTCCACCTCCATCGGATCAGAAATGTTTGGGAGGCAGGAACTGATTTTTTATAAAAGCTGCAGAACACTTATAAATTTTGTAAATATTTCGTGCTTGTGTTCATGAAATATATCCAAGAAAATGTGTAAAGTCGTCGATGAAAACAATGTTTAATAGCGAAAGCCATTTAATGAAGATTTTATGCAGGCCCCCAAACGTCCGAGTGATTGAGCTCGAACGGATGGGAGGTTAGTATTAATTCTTTTATTGAAGGAATGTTTATGGCTTTTGCCATTTTACAAAGATCACATTGAAAATCGGAAGAAATGTTTTTAAAGCTTGATGTACAGCTAAGCTAAAGTATTGAAGATCTTGTTTATTCAGGTGGCCGAGACGGGCATGCCAGATAGAAGTGGACGTGGTTGTGGCTTGAAAGCTGTGGGTGACAGGCCCGGAGCAATGCTAGATTGTAGATTGCCGTTAATTAGGCGTCCACGAAAAGAGGTTGCTCGTCCTGTAAATCCTTAATTTCGAAGCCGTTAGAGTCAAAAGTAATTGAACAGAGTCATACGTGGTTAATTTCGAAACATAAAGGAGATTATGTGTAAGAGATGGAACATGTAATAAATGACAAAGATGAAGCTTACGTATGAATCTAGTAAGGGAAGCAGACCTTGTCCGTAATTTGTATGGGAACGGTTGTACCATTTGCGAAGAAATAGATCTTGTCCGTGATAGGCAGAAGGAGTATTGGATGTTTGAGCCAATCCGACATCATGGAGAGGAAGCACCGAATCCATAACCCATGTTTGAGAAGCACGGATTCGGTTTGAGCAAGAAGAGCTCGGGTTGCAGCTGATGTGGTAGGTGCATAATTGAGATTACATCGATGCCAACAGTTGAATCTCCGTATGGCCAATCTTGCTTGCAATTTGACTAAATCGGACGATTGCTGAGGCGGACGACAGAGATTGGAGTTGTTCGGTAGGTGCTGAGGTTCGAGATGTTGTCCAATTTGGAAGACGCTTTATTTTTTTTTTGAGTCTGTTGTAGATTGGCGTAGTAGCGTCGTCTGCGATTGATCGTTCTTGACTTTCTTGATTATGTGGTTCCTGTTGTAGAGAAGATATAGGGCATCAGATCAGCGGGTAGAGCGGAAAAGTGTATTAAGTTCTTGAAGAGTTGTAGCTTGTCGTAGGCCTTTAGTGTAAAGACAATATCTTCGGATCATCTTGTGCCGGACGCCACAATGATTCATATGTTCTGACTTTAGCAAAATATTGTTGCATCGTGAGGTTATTCATTGTGCATGTGTGTAACTCTGTTTGAGTTGATGACTAAGACCTTGAAAATGAATGGCATTAGACTGGAAACTTGAAACCGACCTAAGCACTGCACTGTGATGATAACGGCAAAATTGCACGGGAGAGACTGTAGAGAAAGAGCAGGCAATCACCACACGATCAGCTTGTCACATGACGCAAACCGAACGAACGAGCCATGGATCCAACCTCAGGAACCATGAAGTATGAGAGAGAGCAGAGTCCGGATGTCTTACTCCCCCAAGAGACCACAGTCGATCGCTGCCCATGAGGTCGATCGCGTAGCCCATCTAGTGGAGAGATGGGAAAGATATTGAGATTATACATGAATAACCGTTCGTCGACGGTGAGGGAGTTAGGAATCAGGTTCTGATGTTAGATGATAAATTTGAGTGCGTTAGAATGACGAGCTCGTAGGTGTCCGCAGCGTGGAGATGTGGGAGGATGTGAGGAAGTAGATTCTTGACCCCCCCATGACTAGCTCTTGATACATGAAAGATACCCGAAAGAGACGGGCAAGAGATAAGAGATGGTGAAAGAGGCAGCGTTGAAAGAAACTGAGCGAGGGAAATTCTCATTTAAATTAAAACTTGAATACATTGTGTTATATAGAAGAAATCAGAAAATTAGTAAGATAACATGAGTACAGGATAGGCTAACTAAACCGTTGCTTACAACCAACCACCAGCGACCTCGACACCAGCATTGATGATGGCCGTCATCAACAAGACAAAGACACTTCAACACCAATGCCAGTCCCTATAGATGCCAATAAGGTTGTGCCTACCATCACATATAATATTGATCCTATCGTCATTTTCAACATCAGTGCTCATGGTTACCAACAAGATTGATGCAAGTCATCAACAAAAAGTACAAAACACTGATGCCATTGACTCTTGTACTGTTAAATCCTATTATCACTAATAAGGCTTCTCTCATATATTGACACCAATATGATGATCGTTAATGCTCCCATATTATCAAAATATGATGCTTATTATCTCTCCTAATTCGATACTATCATTCTGCATTTTCGTCTACATATAAGGAGAATAATTGAATATATCACAATAATTCTTGATAAGTGGAAGGTTATAATTATTAATTTATGACTCGTATTAGTAAAATCATTTAACTATATTTAAACCCCAGGCTAGTTTTCCTTTCTTAGTTTTTTCTTATAAAAAATCCCATATCTCCTACGGAATCCTCTCAACTTAGTTTATTTGTGTGTACATAATTTTTTTGAGTAATTGTAAGATGAAAACGCTCTACGTTTGTCTCAAAAAATTCTAGCGCACAATATGCATATTATATTTAATATATTTTATTTTTATGACATATGCTTCAATTGCCTTTTATTTAGATTATTAGCAAGTTATTTTGATTTTTAATTGCTTCATTATATGTTTTGAATTTCTAACTGTGTTTAACATGATAATTAATTATATAATTATGTTGTTTAATCACATAATAAGGATTGCTGAGCTCAATTTGAATATCAAAATCTTATTTAATTAATTGTTTATTATATTATCAAATTTATATGACTTTACATGTTTGATGCATTATCATTAGAATTTTTGAATAAGAAGCTTAGTATGCTTAAGTAATTAATTAAAATAATAAATTCTTATACTCTCTCTCTCTCTCTCTCTCTATACTAGATATATATTAATATATATATATATAATATAATATAATATTATAGTGTACT
>NW_021320048.1:644977-702276 GCF_001605985.2 Dendrobium catenatum
ATAGATTCATTGACCATTGATTGACTTGATTTGATTGACCTGCATATTGATAGCATCGCCGTGCTTTGATTTCAGTTGTAGGCTTTGGTGACCTGCTGGGCTTTGTAAGCTCATTATATGTGGTTAAAAATTTTCAGGTCCGAGCAAGGCAACTGGAATGGAATTCGATCAGAATGTCAGACGAATCCTTTCACTATTGATATCTGGGGCATCACAGAATGATAGTATCAAAATTAGGAGAGATAATAAGCATCATATTATTGATAATATGAAGCATTAACGATCATCAATATTGGTGTCAATATATGAGAGAAGACCTTATTAGTGATATTAGGATTTAACAGTACAAGAGTCAATGGGCATCAGTGTTTGTATTTATGTTGATGACTTGCGTCAATCTTGTTGGTAACAATGAGCACTGATGTTGATAATGACAATAGGCATCAATATTATTAGTGATGGTAGGCAACAACCTTATTGGCATCTATAGGGACTGGCATTGGTGTTGAAGTGTCTTTGTCTTGTTGATGACGGCCATCATCAATGCTGGTGTCGAGGGTCGCTGGTGGTTGGTTGTAAGCACACGGTTTAGCTTAAGCCTATCCTGTACTCAAGTGTATCTTACTAATTTACTGATCTTCTTCTATATAAACACAATGTATTCAAGTTTATAATTTAAATGAGAATTTTCCCTCGCTCAGTTTCTTTCACGCTGCCCCTCTTTCACCATCTTCTTCTTCTTGCCCGTCTCCTTCGGGTAGTCTTTCATGGTATCAAGAGCTAGTCATGGGGGGGTCAAGAATCTACTTCCTCCATCCCTCCCACATTTTCCACGCTCGCCGGACCACCTACAGAGCTCGTCATTCTAACGACACTCAAATTTATCATCTTGAACATCAAGAACCTGATTCCTAACTCCCTCACCTCCGACAACTATGTCATTTGGAGAACTCAAATCTTCCAGCATCTCTCCACTAATGGCTACGCCGATCACCTCACCGGAAAAACCACTCCGCCGCGAGACATGATGTCCTCTGATCATGCTCGGTGGCGTCTCATTGACAACAATCTTATATCCGCTCTCTTCTCTACAATCTCTCCCTCAATTTTACCTTATGTCATCACATCCTCTATCGGTCAAGAGGTTTGGGCCATTCTTGAATGCCGATTGCAGTTGTCAAGTTGTTCTTGAGTCATCCAACTCAAGAACGAGTTACATCACATGCAAATGAATAACCTCACGATGCAACAATATTTTGCTAAAGTCAAGAACATCATGGACATCATTGTGGCGTCCGGCACCAAGATTGATCCCGAAGATATTGTCCTTTACATTCTAAATGGCCTACCGACAAGCTACAACTCATTCAAGACTTATATACACTTTTCCGCTCTACCCGCTGATCTTGATGCCCTATACTCTCTCCTCTACAACGAGGAAATCCACATCAATCAAGAAGTCAAGAACGATCAATCCGCAGCCACGACCGCCTACTACGCCACATCCTACAATCAGACTCAAAAAAAAAAAAAAATTAAAAGCGTTCTTCCAAATTTAGGAACAACAATCCTCGAACCTCAGCACCTACCGAACAATCCCAATCTCTGTCGTCCGCCTCCAGCAATCGTCTGATTTGTCAAATTTGCAGCAAGATTGGCCATACGGAGATCAACTGTTGGCATCGATGTAATCTCAATTATGCACCTACCACATCAGCTGCAACCCGAGCTCTTCTTGCTCAACCGAATCCGTTAGCTTCTCAAACATGGGTTATGGATTCCGGTGCTTCCTCTCGCATGATGTCGGATTGCTCAAACATCCAATACCCTTCTGCCTATCACGGACAAGACTCTATTTCTGTCGCAAATGGTACAACCGTTCCCATACAAAATTACGGACAAGGTCTGCTTCCCTTACTAGATTCATCACGTAAGCTTCATCTTTGTCATTTATTACATGTTCCATCTCTTACACATAATCTCCTTTATGTTTCGAAATTAACCACGGATAACTTTGTTTCAATTACTTTTGACTCTAACGGCTTCAAAATTAAGGATTTACAGGACCAGCAACCTCTCCTTCGTGGACGCCTAATTAACAGCATCTACCAACTTAGCATTGCTTCGGGCATGTCACCCACAGCTCTTCAAGCCACACCACGTCCACTTCTACCTGGCATGCCCGTTTCGGCCACCCGAATAACAAGATCTTCAATACTTTAGCTAGCTGTACATCAAGCTTTAAAAACATTTCTTCCGATTTTCAATGTGATTCTTGTAAAATGGCTAAAAGCCATAAACATTCCTTCAATAAAAGAATTACTACTACCTCCCATCCGTTCGAGCTCATCCACTCGGACATTTGGGGGCCTGCATAACAATCTTCATTAAATGGATTTCGCTATTACATTATTTTTATCAACGACTTTACACGTTTTTCTTGGATATATTTCATGAACCACAAGCACGAAACATTTACAAAATTTAAATTGTTCTGCAGCTTTATAAAAAATCAGTTCTCTGCCACTCCCAAACATTTCTGATCCGATGGAGGTGGAGAGTTCACCAGCAACTATTTCACATCCTACCTCACACAACCACGAAATCCTGCATCAACTAAGCTGTCCTCACACCCCAGAACAAAATGGTCTGTCCGAGCGGAAGCACATGCATCTTCTTGAGCTCCCCCGAACGCTCCTGCTCGCCTCCAATCTTCCCAACATATTTTGGGCAGACGCTGTCTCCACAGCAAAGTACCTAATAAACCGTCTTCCATCTAAATTGCTAGCGCTCAAATATCCCTACCAAATGCTACACAATGCAACATCAGATTACTCTCACCTAAGGATTTTCGGATGTCTCTGTTACCCGTGGCTTCAACCTTACACCACCAATAAGCTCTCCCCTCGATCACAGCCTTGCATCTTCTTAGGCTACTCCCCTAATCACAAGGGATACAAATGCTACAACCTTACTTCTCACAAAGTTCATATATCTCGGCACGTCGTTTTTCAAGAACAAACTTTCCCGTTCCAAACTTCTACTCCATCCAAAACGACCATATATATCCCAACCTTCTGACATTCCTTACCCTCCTCTTTTATTAGTTCAATACTATAATAATTATTGGCATCAATCATCATACAAAGCTGTAGAATTCTTAAAATATATGAGTTCTCTCCAACTATAAGTACCTTTCATGTAAAGAATGATGCTATATTTATTTTTTGAGTTTCGTTTTAATTTTTTTATCAAAATTCCCAAACACTCTAACGGTGACCCATCTTGATATCCTTGATTATAGATCATCTCTTAAGCATTTAAATATCTTAATGAAATCATAATTGAGCAATCTCTAGCTCATTAGATTTCTCCGATCAAGATGCTCATTTTGATTATATGTTTTTCAAAAATAAAGTTCATGTAGCCCCTAAAATAATATCATGAAATTTCTGACTATAAATTCATTTTGACTATGAGTTTATTAAAATTGAACTTCATATGATCATAAAAATAATGTTGAAAGCTTCTTATTCAAATATTGATGGATTTCATGGTAATAGATCAAAGACTCATATCACTATTCTTAGACAATTATCTATATAATTATTAGTAGATCAAAATTATTTGAAAATATACTTTAATAAATACATTATAGCATCATATTAACTAAACATTACACATATACTTATATGGATATTATAATCTGCCATAGAACTCTTTTGATCTTTAGCCCATGGTCCAAGCCTCCTCCCCTTCATTTAGAGAGTGTGATCAACTTATAGATTTTGAGAATGGCATGCCACATAAATATGAAAAAGATCAAGGGTCAATTTGGAGTACTCCATTAGATGATCCATATCGATTCCTTCAATCTTAAAGAGTTCATGCAACATTTAAGTGCCTTAATGACGTCAGAATTAAGAGATCTTAAGCTTGTTGGATTTTCTCATCAAGATGCTCCATCCGACTATAAGCATGTTATATTTAGAGATCATTTGGTCATCCAATTAATGCTTTAAATCTTTCAAATATGTTTTGGTCCCTTAATTTAGACCAATTTAGGTTTGGAATGAATCAATTTTGGTGTCATTGGATTTGTTTCATTGAGACGTTTAATTTGGTTATATGTTTGCTGAAATTGAAGTTTGAATGATCCCAAATTTAATTTTGAAAATTTTTAATTCAGATATGCTTTAATATTCACACCCGATTAAAATGATTTTTGATGAAAAAAAAATTGAACTAATTGTCATGCATGCTTTTAGTTTATTATTGTATAGAATATTATTAATATATCAATAATAATTATATCCAAATATATGCATCATTGACGACACAAAACTTTACATTTTATAATTTAATATATATGAATATATATTTATTTAATTTGACAAATATGATCATATATTTCGGCATAGTAAATTTTGAATATATTTATACAATTTCTACTTGCTATCTTCTATATATGAATATGGACAAATTTAAAAAGAATATATATATATGTATATATATATATAATTTACTTACTTATCTTGTTAATTAAGGAAAATGGCGTCTCTACGCTCTGCTGCCGCCTTCCATTCACATCAAATTATTCCTTAACTTATCTTGTTCATAATCCTGCGATTAAAAAAAAAAATAGAGCTTAAGGTCGGTTCCTTGGCCAGTGTTATTATGGAAAGTTAAAACAATTTAAATATAGCAGATTAGCAGTGTAGCAGCAGAATCATAATCGTAGCAGTCTAGAAACCTCTGCATCGAAGTTTCTCGCTTCCCGAAGGTCCGCCGGCGTTCTCCTTGGCGGTCGCCGTCGTGGTGAGTCTCTGCCTCTCTCTTTATCTAGATCAATAGCTCTGCCTCTCTCTTTCTCTCACATGGTGAGCTCTTAGCGTTTATTTTAAGGGCAAATTTTTTAAGTAAACATGATTAATTATGTAATTAGTTAATTAAGCATTGTAAACATGATAAATTATGTAATTAGTTAATTAAGCATTGTAAAAAAATTTAATTTATTGTGCTTTTTTTTTTGCTGGAATCGTGTCTAATATTTTATTTATTGTTATCTACTGGCATTTTGTTTGGAATAACCATTATTATTGTGTTTCAAATAGTATTGTGTAACTGTAGTTAGGAAGCTTTAGTTTCTATTGCTACGATATTTATTAAAGTCTAGATCCCTGAGTTTTTTTATTGTGACGTTTTTTTTTTTAAGAAATTATATTAAAAAAAAAAACAACAGTGAAGGTTACAACAGCATAAAATAAAAGCTAACAGAATAAAAGACTACAAAAACAGAAAGAAAAATAGAAGCTAAAAGCGAGCTCAGCAAAAGATCAAGGCTCCCAACGTCAGGAACGTCCCGCACGGACCCTCCAGTAAGGCGCAGATAGCGTCCCAACGATCCATCCCGAAAAAGCACACCTACGGTTGCCACCAGCAAAAACGACCGGGACGCGAGCCCCGACCACATCATTGCTCTTAGCCTCACGAAGCCGCAAATCGAACAAAATAGTCGACAAATCCCGAGGAGAAACAAAATAATGAAAAGAAAATTCATCTTTTGCGTCGACCTCTCCACCCAAAATTTTCCGCGAGTGGCAATCTTTGAAGTACGCACAAGATCAAAATCATGGTCGGACTCAAACGTCTCCGAATCCGAATCAACATCCGATGAATCCACCAGCCAATTATTCTGATTCCTAATATCCAAACCAGAGTAATTACCCACACATTTAGCCATTACTTGTGTATCAACCTCTAACAGGGATCACAACTAAACTGTTGTTAATCGAAATAATTTTTTCTCGACCCAAAGACGGAAACTCCTTCTCACTTTCCACCGGCACCACCTCAACAGGCATAAAACCATTAGAACCACCATCTGCATCATTTAAAACTTGAACACCCCCATCAACAGCCACCTGACCTTCCAAATGTAACAAACAATTACTCATAGGCTCGGCACCAGGGGGAAAGAATGGCAACGCATTTGGAGATAACACATTCATTTCAAAATCCTCTCTAATTAAACCAGAATTTACATGAACAGAAATCGTCCCCGACAACTCCTCCTGAGCTATATTCACCAAAACAGGATCAACCACCGTACCACCCTCCACATTAACCGCCGGGGCCTCCACACCAGGGGACGAAACAGCCAAATTCAGAGAAGGCACCACACTAACACGATTACAAATCAACTCATTCTCAAGCATTTTTCTATTCTCAATATCTTGGATCTCAACAACACCAACAACAGGAGGCTTAACAATCTCAGTGGGGGGGAAGATTCGAGTTCAAACAATGCATCACAGAGGGGGCTCAATGACTTTTAAGATGCCCCAAACACTTGCAAGACTCACAAAAATCAGGAAAAGATTCAAATTGAACATTTTGGATATACCCAGACACCTCAGGACCCAGCCATATCTGTTTCGGATAGACCTTAGTCACATCCAGTTCGACTAAAACTCGTGCGAGAGAGGGTCGAGAACCAACCGAAGTAGCTGAGTCTACCTTCAAAGGGTTACCAAACAATGAACCTAGAGCATGCAGGATTCGGGGAGTAAAGAGATGAGGTCTCAATTTAGGAAAAGAAACCCAAATTGGAATGACCTGCAATTCACAGCCAATGTCCAGAAGAGGCGACCACTTCGTGATTTTCATAAAACAATTATTCACCATATACGAACGATGACAAAAAACACGGTTGTAATCAAGCTCATTTGACAATTTAATTAAGACATGCGATTGATCCAGAACCGTGACCGAAAACTCCGCTTTGAGTTTGAGGGCAAAAAAAAAATTCTGAATGGCATCCAGAGAAGGGCGTTTTGTGGGAAAAAAACCAACTAATGCAAATTGAAAAGGCAAAGAAAGCGCACAAATTTCAGCTTCAGAAATCCACAAGGACGGTAAACCTCGAAAAGATCCTTGCCGGAGATCTGGAAAATTCTCCGAGGAAGAAGAACCAGCGAGTGTCTCAACAAAAGACTTAGATTTAAACGAACTAACCAAAAAGCCCAGATCGTCCACCCGACGGACCGCCATCCAAACGGAACTGCCGGAGAAGAAAGACCAAACATGTCAAACAACAGAAGAAGAAAGAAACAATTAACGAAAGCACCACAGAGAAGAGAACTCCCCAACAGGCAGAGGAGCATCACCATCCGCCGCCGAGAAACCTAGGGCGAAACCCTGTTATTGTGAGGTTTGTTATTACTAATTTAATTGTACGTGCAAATAATAAAATAATAAAAAGGCACATTCATTAGAATTTTAAAATTTTATCAAAATATGTTAAAATTCAAAAGTAATAAGTAATATAATATAAATATATTTATAATACATAACTTTGTCTTTATTAATTTTCATGTGCTATTAAATAATATTTAAAATAAATTTTTATAATAATGATATTTTAAAAACAAATATGAATCATTAATCTTCAAATAAACATGTAAATAGATATTTAGAATGATA
Source organism: Dendrobium catenatum (assembly GCF_001605985.2). Taxonomy (NCBI): domain Eukaryota; kingdom Viridiplantae; phylum Streptophyta; class Magnoliopsida; order Asparagales; family Orchidaceae; genus Dendrobium; species Dendrobium catenatum. The sequence goes on from NW_021320048.1 coordinate 652,463, forward strand.
CTTAGAATTTATAAGTATTAGTGTAATTTATATATATTTCACTGAATTTGTCATAGTTTTAGTTCAAACAGAGGAAGCATAAATTTTAAATTATCAGTTTATAGATCATATATCACAGCCTTTAATTTTTAAAAAATATTTTTAATTTATCCCAAAACTGTGTTTAAAAAAAATACCTAATTTATCAATTTTTTTTTAGCATACATGACTATATCTAATAGCAGCATTTGCTATACAATTTTAAGTTAAATAAATATTATAAATTCATAGAATATATATAATAAAAATGAAAATGCTGCTTAGAAGAAGCTTAAAATTTTATTTATGAAATATGCATTTAAATCATTTCTAAAAATAAAATTTATGAAGAATGTATTTAAATTGAATACATTGTAGATTATAGGATTTAACTTAAAGTCATTGGAAGGTTATTAAAAATCAGAATTTGTGATTCTAATCTCAAATATTATGTCGTAAAAAATTGATGAATGTATTAATGGTAGGAATTTAAGAATCAGAAACTATAAAAAATGAATTTAAAACTATAATGCTATTAAGTCAAATTGAATTAAATGCATAAATGCAATAAAATAAAAAACGAAATGTATATGTGAAATTGATATTAAAAAAAAAGATTTAAATGTAATGCATTCAATGCCGCAATAATTTAATAATTAATATAGTATATTTGATATTAATAAAATAATTAAAATGAAAGGTTAAGATTTGATTTGAATAATAAAAATTAATTTAAAAGAATAGCCAATATTTGATGTCGAAGGAAACTCAAGCCCCTTTTATAATTGATAGTATAGATATAGATTTTAGATATGTTGTGTATGTAAAATATAGGTTTAATTAAAAGAAAATGTTTCTTCTTAATGTAAAATAAAAATCTAAAATTGTACAGAAATTTTATGTTTTTAATTTAAATCTAAAATCTTAATTGTAACAGAAAAAATAAATTAGTAATCTAATTATAAATTGGTAAGTTATGAAATAAATTGTATCTTATTATTCGTATGGAATATATCTGAATATTTGATTTATTTAATTAACACAAAATCTGAATTATATTTTTGTTAATTGAGCATTATTGCAATTTTTGTTATTATTTTAGATATGTTTAACTTATTATTTGAATCACCAAACATAATAATGCACGTACAGTGCTTTGCAGGATATTTTGTGATGACGAAGGGCCATGCTGATGGCTGCGTACTTTCAGATGATAACATATACGAAATTCTAATAAGAGTTTCACTTTGGAGCCTACCTGCATGTCTTCATGTTTGTAAGAGTTGGCGTCGCACTGCTTATCAACCAGGCTTCGATGAAGCACATTCACGTTACAATGCAATAGTATCTGGCTTCATCTTGCAAATAATCAATCACTACGAATATCAACATACTTTCTTGTCCATGCATGGGTCTGATGTTCAACCCCTTCCCATCTCATCTCTTCTCCCTTATAGATATGAAACTATTTACATCGAAACTACTTCTCCAACTCACAATCTTCTATATATTTTGTAATACCGTACCAAAATACATTAATGGGAATAATGTCAACATTCGCTATTATGTTACAGCTCTTGGTAGTACTCCTTACAGTCTCCTTATTCCTAATCCAAAGACCCATTTGACTCGTGGTACTGCCATTATCTGTGGCACCCACAATATTAACCAAACTACATATGACTTCAAGATTGTGAGGATACCAGAGCCAGGATGGGGGCCAACAAAGGTGGAATATCTCAATTGTGAGATCTTCGACTCGAATACTCAAAAGTGGAGACGCTCTAATGATCTTCCATATGTTAGGCTAAAAGATAATGCAGGACTTGTAATCAAATAAACAGCATATTGGATAGTGTCTCGACATGCTACTACGATTATCAACCATGACTTTTATTCATGCTTTGTGTTTGCATTTAATGTGGAGGAGGAGATAGGAAGGATCATAAAAGGGCCAGAAGCTAAATTCATCAGCTCCAATAAACCATGGGAGTGGAGGATGGTTCCCTATGGGGGTAGGTTGTGTTTGGTGCATATGATTGATGATGATATCAATGTTTGGATGCTGATGGTGGCGGCATCTAATGAAAACATTCAAAGATGGGAGTGGATGGGGTCATTATCTGCACAACATATTAAAAATCATAATTTTGCCTTCAAAGATGACATTCAAGATAAAGAAATTGTGCTTTTAGAAACTCTCTACAGAGAATTATGGTATATAACTAATCATTTGATCTTCTTCTTCTTTCTTTTATTTTTCTATATTTAATTGCTATTTAACTTTATGTTAATGCAAATTGCAGGTATGAACTTCGAGGAAAGGACTTGGTTGATTTCATGAATCCTCCAAAATCAATTTTCAAGATGTATATGGATCGATTTTGTTAAACTATTTGTCAGTTCAAAGTTTTTTTTTTAATAAGTTTTTAATAAAGACATATTCTTTTAATCTTTTTCAGGAAGAATATATTTTATTATTTTGTATTTTTTTCTTCTAATTTCTATTGTTTTATTATTAAGCATTATATAATTTGCTTTGGCCATGCATATGGTTTGTAATTATACCTTTGAATTTTTTTGAATGTTTAGAGTAGGGGTGTCAATTTCGGGTCACGGGTCGGGTTCGGGTTGGACCCGGAATTGACCCGGGTTTAAACGGGTTGACCCTAACCCGACCCGGTTAGGCAAACGGGTCGAAAATCCGAACCCGACCCGGCGGGTTGTCGGGTTGACCCGACACGGAACGACCGCGCGACCGCGTGAGCGCGGGGCGACCGCGCTAGGGGCGAAGCGCGCGAGCGCGGGCTAAGCGCGCGAGCGCGTCGAGAGCGCGCGGGCACCGCTGACGGCGCAGCGCTGGCGGAGCGCCGAGCGCGGGCGACCGCGCGGCCAGCATCGCCGCATCGCGGGCGGAGCGGGCGTGGCTGGACTCGGGCGGCTCGGACTGCACGTTTTTGGTCAAGCGGTGACCGGGCAACCCGGCGTCAACCGAACCGACCCGTTTTTAAACGGGTCGATTTCTGGAACCGACCGACCCGTTTTTGCATTCGCGGTCGGGTCCAACCCGGATTTTTCGGGTCGGGGTTCGAGTCGGTTTCGTGTCGCTGTCAAATATTGACAACCCTTTAGAGTTTAAAAAGATAATGGAGAGAACCATATTACTAATCATTATCAGTTAAGTTAATTAGACATGAATTTGATACAATTTATAAACTAAGCATGCTTAAAAAATAAATAAGCCAAATTTGTTAGTTATAGTTAGAAATATAGGATAACATAAGGTTTCCAATTAATGAAAGATTCACTAAAAATTTTTTTCTTTACGAGAAGAAATAATTATTTCTTAAATAATCATTGAAGAAAATAAATTACAATATTCTCAAATTAAATAATAAAATAAATAAAAATCAAGTTGAAAAGATATTTGCAATATAATTATGTTTCATTGGCAATGTAATTATTTCTGAAATATATAGAGTATTGTTTAAATTTAAATTTATTTTTTTATTATATATATACTATTTCTTATTCATCATATTTACAAAATAGAAAGAATTAGATAATAATAGAAATTCATAAAATACTTAAATAAAAAACATTATTAATAGCAATAAGCCAACACTTCGATCAATCCTCGCTGTTCTTCCTTCGTTGAACAAAGTCCTCTACGGTTCACTAAATTTGATATTTAAATGGAAAGCTAATTCTACTCGAGATGATCACAAATCCCTTTCATAATAATTACGTAAAATTCTATACAATTATGTGAAAATTTTGCATCTACATATTCTCATAAAAAAAATTCATAATGGGTCTTAAATTTTTAAATAACTTTTAAAATAATTGTAATATAAGAGTAATCAATGAAATTTTATCGTGCACCAATTAAAAGCATAGCTATATATATATATATATCCAAATTAAAAACGGGTCTGAATGCACCACTAAGTCCTTGAATATGATTTATTATGTTTGCAATAAATAAATAATTTATATGATACTTATCTCAAAATAAATTCAAAAATCTTGAAATTCATCGCAATAATATTCTAATTATTTTTATTTTTATTTTTATTTTAAATACAACATGGCTAAGAATTTGAATGGAATATTTTAACATAATTATTTTATTAAATTATATTAATTTTAATCCCAATCAAATCTCATAATTAATCACGAAGTGATATCCTCCTAATAAATCTAGATAGAGCTTTAGATTCTTGTGATCTCCTCTTTGTGTTAGCTTTGAACGCCCAAGAAGATCCAATCTAGCCCCATGTAGGCATTCATGGATGCACCTTCATTATAGGGTCCTTAGTCTACTTTGTTAGCTTTTTATTCCTTCTTAAAACATACTTTTAATATAAAAATTAAAATTTTCTAACAAAAACTCCCTAACAAAACTTTCTAATGGCTCCTGCAAGAATTTTTTTCCTTTAAAACAAAATCCATAATAAAATTTCTGCTAATTGATCCATATTATCACAAAAAAAGGGCAAATTATTACATCACACATGAATATGACAGATAAGCCTCTACTCCCACCTCCCTCACTTCCTTCTTCTTCTTACCCAAGACACCGAGATGAAGATGATGTAACTTGATTTCACTTTGATTATTATCTATTCTCGATGTTCTCAATCCCCTTTCTCTATGCTCATCTGCCCAATGGGAGATCATGGGTCATAATACGGGCTATTATAGGAGATAAGCTCAACATTACGAACACTTCTTTTCTGACACGAACACAATAAGAGGAGAAGGCATAGGTAAGGGCTATTCATGAGGCTGCTGAAGAAGAAGCTCTTTGTTGATAATACAAAATTTAGATTACTAGTTAAGCATTTTTAAAAGAAAATTGATGCAGTGGTGTTAGTAAAAATGTGTCTTTTCACTATGTCGGTTTGTTTAAAAGTACCTATTGTCCTGTATGTGAAGGTATTAAGAGAAAAATTCATCATTGCTTCCTCTATTCTACTAAGCATTTTCTTTTTAGTTTTGTTTATCCAATTCCTCCAACATTGTGGTATTAAAGCCCGGTTTCAATTGAAGTGGGTGTCAAATTTATAGATTGAAGCAGAGTTTTAGAAGATTTTATGTATTCTTCTAAAAACAAAGTGTGTGATTCTCATCTAAGTATTTTGAATTTGTCTAATCCTGGAAGATATGGATGAAGTGGGATTCTTCTAGCACAACTTCTCTCATTCTTCTCCGATAGCTAGGCGATGCATGGGATTATTTCCTCTGAACACTCTCACCCTATTCTCCTCACTACTGTGTATGCCTCTAACTCAACGAAGAAAAGGCCGTCATTATGGGATGAGCTTAGAAGTTTGGCTTTTTTCATTAATGATATCAAACATCCTTGAGTTGTTTTGGGTAACTTCAATTGTTGTAGAACCAGTCATGAAAAACATAGAGGGCTTGTTTATACACCTTCCTCAATTTATGATTTCAACAACATGATAATTGATACTACTCTTATTGAGATTGCTTTTAGTAAGGCTACCTTTCACTTGGTTTAACAATAGGCAAGATCAACCCAGACATATTAAACTTGACAAAGTTTTATCTAGCAATTTCTAGTAACATTTGTATCCCCTATCTTTATATTATGTGCTCAATTTTCAAGGCTCAAACAATTCCCCTCTTATTCTCACCCCTCATCACTCCACTCAGGCTAAACACATGATTTTATTCAAAAACTATTGGAGTACACTTTTCCCCTTTAGGAAATGTCTACTAGATGTCTTTCCTATACTCATGCTCACTACAAACCCCATCTCCTTTCTGCACAACAAATTTGAACTTACTAGAATGCTATCAAACTTAAAAAATTGAAATTTACCTCTCAATTGCATCAAGATGTGCTTGAATTGAATCTGAACAAGAGCAAACTTTTAATTTAATTAGCAGAGATCACATGAACCCCTCCTGAATGCCAAGCCATAAACTAGAGCCTCTCATTTTCTCTTTCTTCCTTATCGTCCTAGATTGTGCAAAGCGGTAAAACAAAAAGGCTCATCAAAGGTGAAGACCTCCACTTCCTCAACAGTAGGATTACATGCAGGAAAAACTATAATCTGATCATACAAATATTCACTTCTCATGGTTCCTGCTATACTCAAGTAGATATTGCACAAATAGGTATGTATCTCATTTCAAAAATCTATTTAACCCCATAAGCCAACTCTCAAATCATGTTACCTTACCTCCTGGAAATGTCATTCCTCCCTATCTTACTTCTTTGATTATGGTCCATTTTTTAATATTGAGATACATGACACTATTTTTGACTCAAACAAGAATTATGCACCAAGTCCTAATAGGTTCACGTTTGGCTTTGATGCTAATAACTGAGATATCATTAGTATGCATATTTTCAAGGCTATGAAACACTTATTCCTAAAAGGTTACTTCCCTAGAAAGGTCAAGGCTACTAGAAATGCATTAATTCCTAAAGGGCGGTGTGCTAATTGTATTAATGATTACATACCCATATTTTCCTATGCAATATTTACAAAATTATGGCTAAGCTAATAACTTGTAGAATGAAACTTCTTTTGCATCTCATTGTGCATCTTACTCAGGTTGGGTTTATCTCCAACATAATTTTCACAAATAATGTGATATTGGCTAGAGATGTAACTTCTAAATTCAAAGGGATTATTAAATCTCATCTCTTTGGTGCAAAAATTGATATTTTTAAGACATTTGATTCGATCTCTAGATCCTTCTTCATTCATAAACTTCATCAAAAAGGTTTTCCTAATGCTTTTATTTCTTGGATAAAAGCTTGAATTGAAAATGTGTTTTTTTTTCTGTTAGTGTTAATGGCTCTATTGAAGGGTTTTTTTTTTCAACTCTTCTATTAACTTAAGGCAAGAATGTCTATTATCTCCATATTTATTTTACATTGCAATGGACGGCTTATCTAGTCTTCTAAAGAATGCAATTTTGGATAATGTTTATTTAGACATTATCTTTTCTCTCATCTCCTCCATGCTAATGATCTCATTATATTTGGGCTTCAATCGATCAAGGGAATATTGGTTCAATTCTCTATTGTCAAAATCTTTTGCTTTTAATATCTTAATGATCTCATTATATTTGGGCTTCAATCGCTCAAGTTTGTTTCTTATCCTATTACTAAATATTGGAAAATATTAAAGAAACTGCTTTTAATATTAATTATTTGATGAATTTTTATATTCACATTTATATATAGTAATCTGTATGTTTTCTAGGATCTTTGGATCAATGACAAATCATTTTTCGAGATGACAATAACACTATTCCCCTTTCTAAGCAACATTTATGCTTGAAAATTGAAGATGTTATATATATAGGTTTTTCCTCTATATTGGCCCAACTATTTTACTATGTTTTCTATGCTTTTACTATTTCTGTTGATGAACAATGCCTAATGAATGACAACAAGCCTAATTTTAGCTACTTCTTGCTATCACAGTTCAATGTACAAAATAAGATATATTGGGCTAAATTTGTTTGGCTCATAAAAAATGCCTTGAGGTTTTCTGTTGTCACCTGGACGGCTTTGGTGGGTTGATTCAAAACGGAAGATGCATGATTCATATGAATATTTATATTAATCATATTTGCAATCTTTGTTTAAATATTAGAGAATTAAAGCTTTATTTGAGATTGTTCTTTAATGCTTCTTAAAATAATTTTTTATATAAAAATAATAGTTTTTTAACTAAAAAATTATTTTAAGAAGGAACGTAAAAAATCATCCCAAAAATGAAGTTTAAATTACATAAATGATTAATTTTAAGATAGTCAAAAGTAATTTTGAGTACTGCTATATATATATATATATATATATATATAATTGCTGTGCGTGCCCTTTCGTTTTACTATTTATTACCTTTTGACATCCTTCCCCCTCTCACCAACCTCGACGGAGAAAACTCAAGCAGAATCTTCAAAACCCTAATCCTAAGGTCCCATTTTGAGCTTACCTGCAGTACCTGGCATGGATTCCTTCGCTACAGCCACCTCTTTCAATGGCCAGCAACCTCTATTCTTCTCCACTCTCTCAAAACAAAAGTTTTACCCCCTACCCAAAACCCTTCGCTTTTCCCTTCACCCAACCTCAAACTCTACGGTTTCCAGAGTCTCGTTGGTGAAAGCCTCTTCTTCAGAATCGAACCCTCATCCCTTACCGCGTAGAATCAAAACAATTGCAGCAGGCGCCGTCATTCTTTCCGCTGCCACAGCCGGTCTGCTCTCTGGCCGTCTTTCTCTGGCTCTGGCTCTGGCTGAGCCCCCCACCTTATCAGAGCCGGCGGAGAGCTCCCATGCCGATGGCGAGGTCCAAGTCGAGTACAAGATCACAAATCCGGACGAGAGATCCCCTCTCTCCGACGCCGTCAATTCGCTCCGTTCTCTGCTGTATCAGAAGCTGGAGGATGGGGAGGACACTGAGGCGCTTTCTATCCTCCGGCGCCTGTTGGAGGCGCAGCCAGCAGAGGCTGAGTGGAAGTTCTTGGCGGCTAGGCTTCTCAATGAGATGGGCCAGGTGGCCGAGTCACGGAAGCTTCTGGAGGAAATCCTTGCCGCTGATCCCCTCTCCTTCGAAGCTCTCTTCGAGAATGCTGTTCTGATGGACCGTTGCGGCGAGGGCGACGCCGTCATCGAGCGCCTCAAGCGCGCACTGGAGCTCGCTCAGTGTGAGCACAAGGAGGCCGCCGCCCGTGACATCCGCTTCATCATGGCGCAGATTCAATACCTTCAGAGGAAGGTGGAGGAGGCCCTGTTGACCTACGATGAACTTGCAAGGGAGGACCCTAAGGACTACCGTCCCTATTTCTGCCAGGGAATGATCTATTCTCTGCTTGATCGTAACAAGGAGGCCAGGGAGAAGTTTGCCAAGTACAACGAGCTCACAGAAAAGAAGGCTGAGGTGAATGCCTACTTACAGACGGCATTGTCGAGGGTCAAGCTTTTTGGAACTGGGGATTCAGAGATTTGATTACCGCGGCCTAATTTTCTTCCAATTCCAAAATGGAAAATTGGAAGTATGAATAAGTTTCTGGGAGGTGAGGTGAGCTCCCTTGAACTATATATTTTCTTCAGTGATGAGGTGACTTTAATATAGGAAATAACAGCTACGGGTGATATTATTTGGAGATTTTTTTGGGTGTTACTAATATTATGCATCTTTACTTATGAATTCAAATTCATCTTTATACATGACTTGCATGTTCATTTTGTTCTTTAACTTCATTCTTTGTCGAGATGCAACATAAGACTAATATTGTCTATTCAAACATAGTAGATTCTCTAGTGTTGCTCATCATGATCATTGTTAGCCTATGGAAACTATTTTTATCTGGCTAAGTCTTTCATTTTGAGGATGACTATTTGAGGTTATTATTCATTTTTGTCCAACAACAGCCATTACCTAATTTTCATTGCCCAACTATGGACATTCAACCTATCGTAGAATCAAACAATTATTTTCAAATACTTGTAATCCCATCTTATTCAATTTTGGGGAAGGATGGAGTATTTTATCTTCAATTATTTAGTTTATTATTTCAAATAGGTCAGGCCTTATGATTTTTCTCTTTTTTGGGTCTATCACATACAACATTATGGTGTCTTTGTCAACTTCTATTTGTGTGCATGTTGAATCTTTGTAAAAGCTAAGATATTAAGCTCTCTATCAGTATAAATTTCATAGCATATAATAACCTTCATATTAAAATAGGAAAACGTTATTGAACTTCATCCAACAGGCTCGTCGCAGTTCAGAGTGTGACATAATGATGGATGAAATTAGAATTTGGCAACTTGTGATGATGAATCTGCACCTCAATTATTGGATCTTTTCTTGTACTCAATTTTAGTAGTCATAGCTGAGTAGTTTTTTTTTTTGTTGTGGGGATGGTGTGGGGATATGGAAATTTGTTGCTCGAGCAATTACTTTTGTGAATTCTTCTAATTAGTGAAGATCATGAAGGTTTCCTAGGTAAGTAAAAGTATCATTTTTGGATGATCTTAACAATGCCCAATATTTCCTCTCATAGGTTGACCATGTTAAGGATGGCCACTTCAAGGCTTCATTGTAATAGGCCAATGCTAATGGCACTAAGAGAGGATGATGTCTAAAAGGGTTAGCATGAATGGTAATTTCAAAGATTATTCTAATTGACTGATCTCAATGGAACCCATCCTTGCCTGATAGTCATAACAGAGTTGCTATCATTCAAAGTTGCAGATAAATTATTTAAGATCCATGAATGCATATGTTGGCATAGTGTTCACTGCGAAGGAGATATCCGAACGGGTGATGGTGGCATATTGTAGGGACCCCGTAAGTTGTCTGTAGGTGGATGGATCTGAAGAGAGGATATTAGTGGGTATGGTGAAGGGAGGTTTGGTGTGAGATGGGTTGGAGATGGAATTACAATTGGATATCCGGCTTGGTGAATGATGCTGTGGATGTAAGATGATTGAGAGAGGTATAGTTGATTGTCATGAGATGTAATGTTGATGTTGAAGAAGTTGGTGGGGAAGCCCAAATGTTTGATGGAGAATTAGGTGTTGAGAGAAGAAATAATGTAAAAAGAATGAAGAGGGATTGCTACATAGATTGTGGGTCATTGTCCGTCAGAAGAATATCGTCTGCATAGATGAGAAGGTATGCTTTAGTCTGGTTTTGATGAAGGATGAAGAGGGATGGGTCGGAATGGCTGTGATGAAAACCTAGAGAAAGAAGATGGATTGAAAAGGTCTTAAATCATTGTCGAGGTGCTTGTTTTAGGCAATATAAGGATTTTTGAAGTAATCATACATGATGAGAGAATTGAGAGTCCTCGAAGCCTCGAGGTTGCTTCATGTAGATAGTTTCGTTGAGAGATCCATATAGGAAGGCGTTGCTAACTTCTAGTTGATGTAAAGGCCATGAGTTGGTGATAGCAAGTGTGAGGAGCACTCGGATTGTAGGAAATTTTGCGAAGGGGCTAAATGTGTCAGTGTAGTGGAGGCCATATTCTTGTCAATGGCCTTGTGCAACAAGTCGGGCCTTGTGTCTTGTGGTGGAATCATTAGGGTGTCGTTTGATTTTGTAGGTCTAACGACAGCCAAGGATTGTGGCATTGGGTGGTGGAGGGACGAGGAGCCATGTTCCTTGTTTTTGTAAGAGATGCTTATAACAGAGAATTTAAAAAATATATATAGAAGATAAAAGGATCATTCACAACTCACCAAAGTGAATGGGTAGAGAAGATCATTAAACCCTCTATTTTGGTCAACCACCAAGCCTAAGGGTTTTGGAATTCACTCCGAATCGATTTTCTCATATCTATCTTCCTTATTTAAAAGAACAAAACACTTTATAAGCGTTTACAATGCACTTCATTTAAATTACATAGATAGGGAAGAGTTATAGTGGTAAACCCTCCATATAACTACATATGATCACCTGTACTAACTATCATGGTTGGATCACCCTCATGTTATAACTAATTGCTTAATTAATCATAAGATATTTAGTTAGGCTGATTCCCATCTCAATTAAAATTAACTTTAAAATTTTAAATTTGAAACCTAAATTTCATGCATACACATAATAACTCATATATACATTACCTAAGATCTAGCAAATAAAAAAAATTCACATAATATTTAATTAAGAAAACTAAATAAGTAATTCTTTAAGTTAGGTTCTTCATTTTGCTCCTGGTGATAAGTCCTTCATGCTCGACATTGAGCCCTTGTTGTTGGACCCTTCCTCTCATTCTGTACTTCTGGTTCTCTTAGTGGCTACACTAGTTGGGCAGTGTCGAGGACTCATCATCACCATCAAGTCTACCAAGTCACCTCTGACTACGTTCTGCTCATCTTTGCATGCGAACTAGTCTTTGACATGCTACAAGGGGCTGACCATGAGATTCTACAAAATTCCCAGTACCTTTCAAGGTTTAGCACAACATGGATGCCCTCACTAGCAAATAAAATTGCAATTTATAAGGGATAAACTTTTTCTAAATCCTACTACCACCGAACAACAATGTGAAGGTACCTTATGTTCTCGAGTTGAAATGTCTCTTGTCCAAGTTCCTTAATATATTCGAACCTCCCAGTACCTTAGAACCAAATACGAAGCGAGTAAGCATGCAGCCCCACTGGTACCCCCACAACAAAAAAAAAAATGAACATTGAGAATATGGTGAAGGAGCTTGTGCAATTAGAATTGATAAGTGATAAGGTCCAGCAATATTCTATTCTCATTCCTGATCTTGCTTGTGACATAGTTGGATGAAATTTGTGAGTTTTGTGTTGACTAATGAATCTTGAAAAACATGGCAATCAAGGATAATTATATAATCCTAGTGATTGATGACGAGCCTCATGGAGCCATAATTTTCTCCGACCTGTGAGTCTTAAAGGAGGATGATATGTAGAAAATGACATTTCGAATGCATAAAGGGTATTATGAGTTCATAGCAGTGTCATTTGGCCTGACTAACATAATGACCTCTTCCTACCCTACCTTCAGAGTTTTATTTTGGTCTTATTCGACAATGTCATGGCGCACTTGCCAACTTGGGAGGACCACCTCTGCCATTTCTACACCATCTTGATGACTTTTTTGCTAATAACCAATTGTTTTTTAAAAAAAAAAAATCGAAATGTATGTACATATTTACCCAGGTCAACTATTTGAGCCAGACTATTTTGGAGCAAGGAGTGGTTATCACTTCTGCTAAAATATAAGTTGTTCTACAGTGACCAACCCAAAGTTGTATGCGGGTTTTTCAGGCTATCTAGATCTTTAAATAATTTAGGAAAATTTACATACATACCACAATATAGCTACATTTTGCATATCTAACACCTTAAATATGAATATTACAATTATTCCACCCAAATTCCTAATTTACCTCATTTCTACCACTCTGTCTACTGCATGCATCACGATGTCTTCTTCTCGCCAAAATCCCCTCTTCGCGCCCAACGTCTCGCAAACTTGCCTCCACGTCTTCTGGCCATGTGTTTGTTTGGAAAACAAGCTTGTCGCCACGTCTGGTGAATTGCTTTCCTCCTATGTAATGAGAGCGTGCTTGTCATAGTTTTAAATGGGTACTAACATTACAAGCTGAATTGATTGGTAGAAATTCTGATTCACATATCACATATATGTATGACACATGCGACAATTCATTTCAAAGATTTTATGTTAGATTTATGATATGTGCAGATGGATTCATATATGATTGTAGACCTCTTATCCGTTTGGATGCATGCCACCTTAAATCCAAGCATTTAGAAATGCTTTTATCAGCTACCTCACTTGACGATAATAACGATTTATTCCCTTTAGGATTTGTCGTTGTTGAGACTGAATCTAAATAGACATGATTATGTTTTCTTCATAACTTGGGAGAAAGCATTGGTACACATATAGAACCTCTTGCATTCATTTTGGACATTAAAACTGGCAAGTAATCCCAAAAGGGTACTTAGAACTGGAAAAATAAGGGCAAAGCCCAGCTTCATTCATTATACGAAAAAAATTACAACCCAAAATAAAAATAAGATACAACTCTAAACTAAAAGAGTAGAACATGTCAAAGTTAGGGAAACACACCTGAACTAATACAAAATCAAACTAGAAAGGTCTTGTAAAAATAAAAACAGAATTGACATCTAAAGAGCAATCCTAAAATTGGATTAAGAATGCCCCAGAAAAACTTATAACTCAAGGATTTTAAGATGAGACATTAAAATTAAGTCCCACGGTTGCCCCAAGGGCCATCTAAGATGAGAGAGCTGGTTGTTGCAAAGACCTTCCTCGAGGACCATCTGGAGCAAACTGACATGACATTCATCATCGTCCCCAAAAATTTGGACGGATCCTTCTCATTCTGAAAATAGACCATCCACACCGCCAAAAAACAGAGAAGGATGCGGCCCAAAAAAGAATGAAAATCCCATGAATCTGTAAAAAAAAAAATGAGGAGAAAACAACAGCCAGACTGTTCTGGAATAATAGAGCAACCAACAAAAAGGAAATCCAAATACAAGTACAATAGCCATCCTAATTGATTAAATGCATAATCTCTCCTTCGTGCTTCCAGGAGCCAACTTTATAGTAAACTTCCCTTATAATTTTATAGCAAATAGTGGATAGCTGCATAGTTTGTTATGAAATTTTCTATCATTATTTTCTCTCCATATGAAGTATATGGAGCAATAAGATAAAAGGTAAAATAGGCGTTTAAAAAGAGCAGTAAGTAAGAACCCAGATATTAAACTGAATGAGAAGTCACATCCAAAAGAAAAAAAAAGATGAGAATCATTTTCAGTACAAGTCAGCGATACTCCTTACATGACACATTAAACACTACTTATTTTTAATTTTCATCAAGCTTGTTCAGCATACAATGCTTAAATTTAAACAAACTTTCTTTTCTTTAAGGAAGAAGTAAAAACATCTGTGAACATGGTCGTTGAAGTCCATGAAACAATAATGAATGCACGTGCCTAAAATATTAAAATGTAAAAACATAAATTAAATTAAATATATACATATAATTTAAATTAAGTCCAATTGAATGATTATACATCTTCGTTAGTAAATTCAACAACCACCACCTCCCAAGAAGTTTTGTTCATAGGAGACATATCTGTAAGCATATGTAGCATATGATGACTCTATTATTAAATCATCTGTAACTAAATAGTTCCGTGCTTTATTTTTGTTAGTTTCTTCATTTGAACCAGGAAAATCCCATGGAGTCTTGTGGCTCTTTTCTTTCATTAAGTCCGGTGTTGCCTTCTTGCTACTTTCTTCAATTAAAACAGGAAAAATAGAGGAAGAAGGTAAAAAGGGTCTTCTTATTTCAGTTATAACAGGCCTAACGTAATTACCTGAGGGGCTACTTTGAATTTAGTTTAAACTACTAATAAGGTTTCCTACAAAGCAATACATATTTATTAATAAGACACTAGAAAGTTATCTTACTGATATATCAAGATATTTGGTTAAAAACTGCATAAAAATTTTTTGAATCTCAACGAAAATCACTTTGTCTAACTTAGGATTTTTGTTGAGTCTTATAAAAATCGTGGACTCCAACAGGTCCATTGTCAAACTTGTTCTGTAATATCTTATAAAATACATTAATTTTTAATAAGCAAAAGCAATAAAAAATATATATAACGAAATAACATAGCTTAAGAAAACAAAACTTTGGTTACTAGAGCGGAGAAGCAACATGCAACTTGTCTTAGAGTAGGAATATCATGAATAAGGTATTGATAGTATTGTCTTGCAGAATTTACAGTTAAGTGTGAATTGAATAGCGGGAGAAGAAAAATAACGCTAGCACTTGAACTAAAATGAAGAGAAATATATGTTTTATTGTGTACGGTGCCTCATCTATATATAGGCGTATAGCGTAAGTTTGCTTTACAAGTGTAAAAAATAATGAGGAAGGTTTATAAGTAGAATTAGAGAATGTCGCCATTACAATTTAATACATTAGGTTAAAATAAAATAAATTAAGTCATAAATACATCGTATGATATAAATGCCTAAATCTTTTTTACCAGTTATTTATGTACATATTTTTGACGAATTAACCTGCAGCGCCAATGACCGAAGCGAGTAGACTATAAAAAGAGTCATAAAAAAAACATTTAATGTAGCTGATAAATCCGCCGAAGTTTCAAGTGTTTAGAAGAGTCATAAAGATGAAAGAGAATACCACATCCATCTTTTTCAACTGTTAAATGCCCGGAGAACCACATTAACTAAATTTTAAGACTATAGTATTATTAGATGGGATGTAATTTACTCTATTTCTACACTTTCTCATAAAAAAAGTAGAACAAGATGTTACACAGTTTGATATTAATTTATTTCAATTTAAGATGTTGAAGAGTTTATCTATATAGCAGCTTCCACAACCACATATACTCATTTTATTCTAATTTGGGTTATTAGTACAATTTACTTTTATTCTAATTTATGATTATTGCTTAAATAAATACTGAAAGGAACTTATAAATAGAGAACAAGTTTATATGTATATTATTTTTTTTATGGTCGTTGTGAATTTAGGCCTCGTTTGAGATAATGGTGCACGTCCTTCCTTTGTTTTGAAACAGTAAAAAATAATATTATGTAATAAAAACAACTTATTAAATATTCAAACATAAATAACTTTGTAGTTTAGTATACTACATATTACAATTGAATAATTGCATTGCAATATTCTCTAATTATTAATTTAGGCCTATATATAGATGAGACACTGTACACAACAAAACATATATTTCTCTTCATTTCAGTTCAAATGCTAGCGTTCTATTTCTTCTCCCACTATTCGGTTTACACTTAACTGTAAGTTCCGCTAGACAGTATTATTAATACATTCTTCATGATATTCGTATTGTAAGACAAGTTGCAGGTTGCTTCTCTGCTCTAGTAACCAAATTTTCATTTTCTTAAGCTATGTTATTTCGCTATATATATTTTTTATTGATTTTTATTATTAAAAATTAATATATTTTATAAGATATTACAGAACAAGTTTGACAATGGACCTGCAACTTATCTTACAATACGAATATCATGAAGAAGGTATTAATAATACTGTCTAGCGGAACTTACAGTTAAGTGTAAACCGAATAGTGGGAGAAGAAATAGAACGCTAGCATTTGAACTGAAATGAAGAGAAATATATGTTTTGTTGTGTACAGTGTCTCGTCTATATATAGGCCTAAATTAATAATTAGAGAATATTGTAATGCAATTATTCAATTGTAATATGTAGTATACTAAACTACAAAGTTATTTATGTTTGAATATTTAATAAGTTGTTGTTATTACATAATATTATTTTTTATTGTTTGAAAACAAAGGACATGCACCATTATTTCAAACGAGGCCTAAATTAATAACGACCATAATATATATATATATAAAAACTTGTTCTCTATTTATAAGTTTCTTTCATTATTTCTTTAAGCAATAATCAGAAATTAGAATAAAGGTAAATTGTACTAGTAACCCAAATTAGAATAAAATGAGTATAGGTAGTTGTGGAAGCTGCTATATAGATAAACTCTGCAACATCTTAAATTGAAATAAATTAATATCAAACTGTGCAACATCCTGTTCTACTTTTTTGACGACATAGTCTTACAGTTTAGTTGATGGAGTTTTTCGGGCATTTAACGGTTGAAAAAGATGGACGTGGTGTTATCCAACCCTAAACACTTGAAACTTTGACGGATTCATCAGCTAATTTAAATGTTTTATTGATGACTCTTTTTTTATTCTCCTCGCTTCGGTCGTTGGCGCTGCAGGTTAATTCGTCAGAGATATGTATATAAATAACTGGTAAAAAAGATTTAGGCATTTATATCATACGGCGCATTTATGACTTAATTTATTTTATTTTAAACTAATGTATTAAATTGTAATGGAGACATCCACTAATTCTGCTTATAAACATTCATCATCGTTTTTTACACTTGTAAAACAAATTTACGCTGTATGCTTATATATAAATGAGGCAATATACACAATAAAACATACATTTCCCTTCATTTCAGTTCAAATGCTAGCATTATTTTTCTTCTCTCGCTATTCGGTTCACACTTAATTGTAAGTTCCGCTAGATAGTACTATCAATACCTTCTTCATGATATTCCTATTATAAAATAAGTTACATTTTGCTTCTCTGCTCTAGTAACCAAAATTTCATTTTCTTAAGCTATGTTATTTCACTATGTATATTTTTTATTACTTTTGTTTATTAAAAATTAACGTATTTTGTAAGATATTACAGAATAAGTTTGACAATGGATCTATTGGAGTCCACGATTTCTATAAGACTCAACAAAGACCCTAAGTCAGACAAAATAATTTTCACTGAGGTTCAAGAAGAAAATGTTCAAGAAGATTTTATACAGTTTTTAATCAAATATCTTGATATGTCAGTAAGACAACTTTCTAGTGTCTTATCAACAAATAGATATTGCTATGTAGGAAATCTTATTAGTAGTTTAAACCAAATTCAAAGTAGACCCTCAGGCAATTACGTTGGGCCTATTATAACAGAAATAAGAAGATCAATTTTACCCTTTTCCACTAGTTTTCTTGTTTTAATTGAAGGAAGTAGCAACAAGACAACACCGGGCTTAATGGAAGAAAAGAGCCAGAAGACTCCATGAAGTTTTTCTGGTTCAAATGAAGAAACTAGCGACAATAAAGCATGAAACTATTTGGTTACATATGATTTAATAGTGGAGCCATCATATACTACATATGCTTACAGATATTTGTCTCCTATGAACAAAACTCCTTGGGAGGTGGTGGTTGAATTTACTAACGAAGAGGTATAATCATTTAATTGGACTTTATTTAAATTATATGTATATATTTAATTTAATTTGTGTTTTTACATTTTAATATTTTAGGCACGTGCATTCATTACTGCTTCATGGACTTCAACGATCATATTCATAAATGTTTTTACTTTTTCTTTGAAGAAATGAAAGTTTGTTTAAATTTAAGCATTGGATGCTGAACAAGTTGGATGAAAATTAAAAATCGTTAGTGTTTAATGGTCATGTTATGTAAGGAGTATCGTTGACTTGTACCGAAAATGATTATTATCTTTTTTTTTTCTTTTGGATGTGACTTCACATTCAGTTTAATATCTGGGTTCTTACCTGCTGCTCTTTTTAAACGCTTGTTTTACCTTTTGTCTTGTTGCTCCATATACTTCATATGAAAAGAAAAGAATGATAGGAAATTTAAGAACAAAATCTGCAGCTATCCACTATTTGCTATAAAATTATAAGGGATGTTTACTATAAAGTTAGCTCCGGGAAGCACGCAGGAGAGATTATGCAGTTGATCAATTAGGATGGATGTTGTACTTGTCTTTGGATTTCCTTGTTGTTGGTTGCTCTTCTATTCCAGAATGGTCTGGCTGCTGTTTTCTCCTCTTTTTTTTGACAGATTCACGGGATTTTCAATCTTTTTTGGGCGGCATCTTCTCTGTTTTTCTGCGCCGTGGATGGTCTATTTTCAGAATGGGAAGGATCCGTCCAAATTTTTGGCGACGATGATGAATGTCATGTCAGTTTGTTTCAGGCGCTCCTAAAGAAAGGTCTTTGCAGCAACCAGCTCTCTCGTCTTAGATGGCCCTTGGGCCAACCGTGGGACTTAATTTTAATGTCTCATCTTGAAATCCTGGGGTTATAAGTTTTTCTGTGGCATTCTTAATTCAATTTTGGGGTTGCTCTTTAGATGCCAATTCTGTTTTTATTTTTACAATATCTTCTTTCTAGTTTGATTTTGTGTTAATTCAGTTGTGTTCCTTCTAACATTGAAATTTTCATACTCTTTTAGTTTAGAGTTGTATCTTTTTTTTTTTTATTTTGGGTTGCAATTTTTTTCAGAATGAAGCTGGGCTTTGCCCTTATTTTGCCAGTTCTAAGTACCCTTTTCGGACCTAATAAAAATTCAGGTCAAACGCGTGGGCTGATGACAGCAGTTCAACCATTCAGGCACAAGCTGGGCACACGATGGGACAAAATTGGGTCCAAATTGGAGTTTTAGGTTGACCCAAACCCGACTCGGCATACAAAATGGGTCAAAAATCTAGACCCAAACTAGACCTTTTCTTAAAACGGGCTCATCCTAACCCGAAAAATTCGAGTAGATTTCGAGTCAGATTTTCATGTCATGTCAATTTTTGACATCCCTATATGAGATGGAAAGAAAATATAAAGAGCTGAGAAGAAAATATAAAAAAGGTTGAAGTATTTCTTTTCCTTTTTATAAAATAATTTGAATATGGTTTCATCTGTTGAAATAATATGTTATGAAATTAGAGTGAATGACATATTTCATGTGTTTAGAGTACAAATCATCAAATACCATTCTTATTATGCTTAAATTTTATGATGTTATAACATGATTGTTATAAAATGAATATATATATTTTTATTATTTTTAAAGCACGCATGTGCTTCATTTATAAGTAATCAAACGAGCTCTATGTATCTGAACTAGTTCAGCTTGCAGACTACTTGAATTTTTATTTTCTTTAATTGAGATTAACATTGATAGGTGAATTGCCATTGTAATTGAAGGGGATCCAAATCTCATCATATTCTTTACTATGGTGCAATATTTTCAATCATGAAACGGATAGTTGGATATAAAAAAAGAAAAACCCTTTGGATATCTTAATCCAAAGTTTGTAATGTTTATATGCGTCGTCAGAAAATCCAGCTGATGCAATGTTTTAACAAAAAGATTTATTCAAAATTAAAGTAAGCACCATTAAAATTTGGGTTTCAGCAAATTTATTGTCAATTTAAATATCGCAATGAGACTAAGTCAAATGAAATCAAAAGTGATATAATGGGATTGAATCAAGCACTTGAAGCATTGGTTAAAATTTGGTGATATTAATTTAAGGATTGAATAATTTTGAATATTATGTGTTTATGCTCAAAATGAGCTTTTCAATGAAAGGAATTCAATGAGCCTAAAATTACTCAAATTTAAGGTCATTAAAGTACTTAAATGTTGAAAGAATAATAGAAGGAATCAATAGAGACCGTTTGTTACTGTTTTGAAATTTTGACTAAATTTATTAAATTGTCACATTAAATAATTATAAATAAACTGCTATATAAAAGAGACATTAGCTTGAGATCAGAGAGAGCTTGGAGATTGAAGAATTATAGAGCTCTACTCAATGTTTAATACCTATCATCATTGTCGAACACCGTCACCACCCCAGTAATCACCTAGCCATTCTGATCCATCCATCATCATTTGACCACCATTGTATGACTATCATCACCTAATTATCGTCGACTACCCACCATTATCTGACAATTATCATCCTACCACCTTAATTCAACCACCACACCCTGCCTCTAATGATTAATGAAATTGTTCAAATGCCATCGTCAATATTTCTCCAACATTCTCAACTACCATAAAAGATTGGGCTAGTATTCTAAGGGTTGTATTCCTATTTTCTATAATTGAGGGTAAGAATGAACCTTTGTCTTCTATATTTATCTAGTAGTTTACTTCATATTGGCCAGACTCTGTGATTATTTTTATTTTTTAAGTTGTTCACAGCACTCTAGTTAATAAGTCAAAGCATATTTAGCTTTACCACCTTTATTGTCAAAGCTAATTTCAGTATAAATACTCTATTTATATTGTTGTATTTTAGTCCAATTTAGCTATTTTGTTCCCTCGGTCTACTTACTTGCTTGATAGGGTTATAAATAGAGGTGTGGCTTTTCTGTAAGGTTGGAGAAAATAGAGTAAAGCTTTAAAATATTTTCCTCCAAAAAATCTGTGCATATCCCCTCTCTTCTCTCATTTTCTACCTCTCTCTCTTCCCAGAGGAGCAAGAAGCTTTTTCTTCCTCACGAAATCCCAACAAACTATTATAGAGACCAATGTGGGCGATCATGATGAGGAGGAAGGTTCTTGTCTAAGAAAGAGAAGAAGGGGGGAGGAGGTCCCCACATATGCACATAAGAAGATCATAGGTAAGGTGTGGACGGGTGCAGGTAGATGCTCGCAAGAATGCAAACTAAAAGGATGGAAGTTTGGGTCACACGTGAACGTCAGAGTATGGCTGGAGGCCTGGGTAACGTGAGGTCGATCACATATGCAAGGGGCTCAAGGCACGAAAGGACTTGCATTGGTAGACGCACGTGGGTGGACGCATGCAGACGAGGCGAAGCGGCACATGCGGGGTCAGGGCAGATGTACAAGGCTATGGGTCTGTGGTCAAGCCAGGCGCCAAAGGCAAACTCTCGCGTATCTAGATCGAATCACATGAGCTTTGTGGAGTGTAAAAGTGACACGCGCGAAATAGGGAGGCTATGTTGGATACATGCGGGTTGTTGTTGCACATAGCAGGGGAAAATGCACGTGGCCCATAGGCCTATGGTTGGGACAAGTGCCAGAGGCAACTCTCATGGATCTGGATCAAAAGTAGGTGGGTCAATGTTGGGCTTCGAGCTAAAGTAGGTCAGGCAAGCTGTCGGCTATACATTTCACTTTGTACTTGCAAACAAAGTCGGGTTGGAGCTTACGGGGTGGTTCGTGTGGACGGGCTTCTTCACAAGGCACTATATGTAATAGTCCAAACTCTTAACAATCGAGATATTGTCCGCTTTGGCCTAAGAGCATCATGATTTTATCCTATTGGTGTAACTTCTCAGTAGGTCACTCATCCTAGAATTATTCTTGTATGAGCACGCTTAATTATAGAGTTTCTAAATAAAATTTCAATCATTACACCAAAAGATGCCTCGATGTTTAACAGTTTAAGTTCTTTTACTTAAGATGTTTAACAATCTCCCCTACTTAAGTAACTGACATTCTCGTCGGCATCTTTATCCCAGAATCATCTAACATGTAGATATGATTCTAGAGCTGATTGCTACAAGTTCAAGCGGTGGCTCCCGTCATGTAGCACTTTGTCCCATACCGGGTCATAAGGTGGCTCCCATGGCGTAACACTTTGTCTTGTATGATACTTAGTTCTCATCTTCTGGCTGGAGTTTCTTAAATGAAATTTCAATCATTACACCAAAAGGCGCATCAATGTTTAAAAGTTTAGGTTCTTTTACTTAAGGGGTTTTATAATAGAGGTATGTGAGTCGCGTTCACGGGAATGCATGGTCTCTTGGCAGATTGTGCAGATTGGTCGCATGAGTGCATAACGGCGGGATTGGAAGCTAGGCATGCGGGGCACTTATGGGAAGCACACACGCGGGCTGGTGCAATGATGGATCTTGATCTTTTGACCGCTATGTTCTGCTATGGCAGAGGGTTCCTATTCTTGTTAAAGATCTATTTAGATCTTTGAGGTGGAGGCTTGTCTTTGTTATACAAAGTAAATTTGGACCAAAATGGAGATTGTTGAATTTTTTTCCAATTTTAGCTATTTTGTTCCTTCTGTATATATTACTTGCTTGATATGGTTATAAATAGAGGTGTGGCTTTTCTGTGAAGTTTGGGTAGATGGAATAAAGCTTTAGAATATTTTTTCTACAAAAATTTATGCATATCCCCTCTCTTCTCTCATTTTATGCTTCTCTCTCTCTCTCTCTCTTCCAAGAAGAGCAAGAAGCTCTTTGTTCCTCAAGAAATCCCAACACATATCTTGATTTCTCTTCCCATACAATTAGTTTGGTACTAATGCTCGAAAAGAATTGGGAGGTATGAGATTTCCCCTCGCTCATAATAGGGTACTTATACTTGAAAAGGGAAAAAATGAGTTATTTTTTTTGGTAAAATTCTGAAAGTTTTTCGACTATTAAAAGTATATATTTAATTATTTTAAAATTAATATTTTTAATTAAAAGGTGGTTGCTGCTATTGAAATCATGAGGTTTGAGAGGGAAAGCTTGAATTTTATTTCACAACATAATTCCTATTTATAAATCTATACAAGACGCCTTAATAAAGAAACAAATAACTACAAATAATTACAAAATAATGAGTAATTTCCTTAATACAATCCTTCCTAAATCAGCTGCCTAGCTATGGAAGGTATTCAACGTGATTCAGGTGGACTTCCCATGGATCACTATTCATAGAAGTGGGATCAATGTAACAACGGGAGGATGGGATTTAACACTTCCTTTTAAACTAGGGAATATATATCTATCATTCCCAGCTTAGCAATCATTCTGAGAAAGACAGGGCTGTCCAATCCTTTAGTAAGGATGTATGCAAGTTGATATTTCGATGATACATTGCAGATACATACTAGACCACTGTTTAATTTTTCTTTAATAAAATGTTTGTCAACTTCTATGTGTTTGGTTCTGTCATGCTAGACTAGATTGTGGGCTAAGTTGATTGCTGTTTTGTTGTCACAATGTTAGCTTCATGGGATTGTCTCACTTGATCCTTAGGTCTTTAAGAATCATCTTGATCCACAATAACTCACATATTTCCAATGCCATAGCTCTATATTCTGCTTCTACTAGATTTTGCCACCATATTCTATTTCTTGCTCCCCATGTAACTAGGTTACCTCCAAGAAATGTTCAGTAACTAGAGGTAGATCATCTGTATACTTGTGATCCTTTATAATATGCATCAGTGTATGCTTCTAAGGTTATTCCGTGATCTCTTCTAAAGAGAATCCATTTCCCTTGGTTTCTCTTAAGATAGTGCAGTATTCTATCTACCTCTTAAATATGAGCATGCTTTGGATTCTACATAAACTGACTTATCATGCTTACATCAAATGCTATATCTAGTCTGGGGTGGGAAAGGTAGATAAATTTCCCTACAAGTTTATGGTAAGCCCCTTTATTTACATGTTAATCTTATTTCGCTTCCACCAGTTTAAGATTTGGTTCTAATGGTGCTGGTGCTGGTTTACAAGTTAGTTTACATGTTTCATTCAGAAGAACTTTAATGTATTTTTATTGTGAAATGAAGTTTCCTTTCCTGGAGTGGGTTACTTCAATTTTGAGAAAGTATTTTAATTTGTTAAGTTCTTTGATGCCAAATTCTTTGGTAAGTCTTTTTCTTAAACTAACTTTCTCCTCTTCATTATTTCTAGTCAAGATAATATCATCCACATACATTAATAATATTATGACTCCCTCTGAGTCTGTGTGTTTAAAGAATAATGTATGGTCCCCTTGACTCTGTCGATACCCGTTCAGAAGCATGAATTTAGATAATCTTTCAAACCAGGCCATAGGCGATTATTTTAGCCTATATAGGGCTTTTCTTAGCCTGCACACCTTGTCACCTCCAGATTTTTTCTTAAATCCAGGTGGTATCTCTATAAATATCTCTTTCTCCAAGTCCCTACGTAAGAATGCATTTTTTATATCTAGTTATTTTAGATGCTAGTTGTACATAGTTGCTAATGAGAGTAGGATCCTAATAGTGTTAATATTGGCTACATATGCAAAGGTTTCCAAGTAATTAATGACATATGTTTGAGTATACCCATTCGCCACTAGTCTTATTTTGTACCTTTTCAACATACCATCAATATTGTACTTTACAGAGAACACCAATTTACAACCAACAGGTTTTTTTCCTTTCGGAAAGTTGATGATCACCCACGTGTTGTTCTTTTTAGGGCCAGTATTTCATCTTTCATGACATTTTTTTAATTTTCATCAAATAAGGCAGCAGTAACATTATTAAGAATATGAATATCTTCTAGAATAACTAAAAAGTTTTGTGTGAGGATGAAAAATTATTGTAGGAAATAGAGTTAGTTATGGGCTATACGGGAGGTGGTGAATTTATATTTATCTTAATTTTAAGAGATGATTCAGATTTTTGGATATGCTTCGGAGTACAGTTTAGACTTGTACACCTTAAATATAGATTCCCAAATCTACTAACATCTTTATCTTCAGTTTCCCTATTTTTGGACTAAGGAGGATTGGTTTATGGTGGTGGATGAAGGTTAAGAAGTGCAAACTCACTTTCCTCATCTTCCTTAGTTTCAGTCTCCCTCTGAAGATGAGATTTGGTAAAATAGTGTTGGAGTTTTTGAAAAGAGGTTTTGAAAGATTTAATCTTATATGAGAAATTTAATATTGAATATACAGTCTCAAAAATCGAATATCTCGCTATAAATAATATATTGCCCCTTAAGGCAAAAATATCGTTTGCTAATGAATTTAGATGATGAAACTGAAAGCTGTCATCACGATTATAATAGTTGAATTCAAATAAGAATCACATACAATCCTGAAGGGTCGAAATAAGATTCTACCAATATTCTACCACTATAATCTGGATGGGAGATCATTAATTTTATATTCAATATCACAATAACAAATGACATATCTCTACAAGGAGAGAAAATATCACTTATTATCAATTGATGGAACATGATGATAATGATCGTTATTGACTTGATTTTTCCAAAATAGATTAATTTTAAGCTTTGAAAATCGATTTTAAAAAAGGTTGATGTGGGTTCTAAATCTCCTACGACATAAGCCCTCGTAGTTAATTATATCGTAGGAAATCAGAATTTTCTACGAATACTGTCGATAAAAATAATGGTAAAATTTTGTTAAAAGATCTTCTATGAGTGATATCAAAGAAGTTGAATATTGGAATTTTAATTGGGAATGGGGCAAGATTGAACACTTATTAGTGGGGTCAAAGGAAGAAGGGTAGGGAATACTTTGGGATTCTAAAACAATCCAGAAGTGTCCCAACCTAATATAAGTGTTAGGCTTTAAGTTTTGAATTGAAAGAAGATTTAGTTTGAGTTAAGCATTTTATTAGAAATTTGGAATTATATTTCAGAAGGTTGGGGTCTTATGATCCAAGATCCACACTGGATCCTAAATCTAAATTGGGCATCACATAGTGGTGACCCGAACCTAACTAATGAAATGCAAAAATCTGGACTTATCTCCGGCCTAGATTGGGGAGCCAGCTAGCCACCTAGTAGATTTTAAATCCATTAGTTCAGTCATTTTATGAAAGAGTGGTGGGGACATTTTTATTAAAGTATTGAAGAGCTGGGGTTGACGTCTAGAGATTGTCCTATGTGACCCCTTAACTTATGCTTGTTGACCTTGATTTTTACCCAGACCCTTGGTCAAAGGGGTTAACTTGGTCAAATTGATCAAGTCAGGCCATAAGACCACATCCCTTGTGTTTCGTGGGTCAAACCATGTCTGTTGAGCCCCGACCCAGGCCCTAGGTCAACCTAGGTTGGCCCACTTAGCCCAAATGACCCTATTTTGGATTTCATATCCATTCTAAACTTTCTTGGCTCAATCTCCCACTTCCCTTAGGTTCCTTGGGTTATTGAGCTCAGACCCAAGCCTTGGGTCAACTTGATTGACCAGGTCAACCCATTTAGCCTTAAGGGGCCCAAATCAAATCCAAATAATTTCAAACCCTTCCTTGGGCCTAACCCCTCTCTTCTTTAACCTAATTAACTAAGTTGACCAAGTCAAGCTTTGACTTGGTCAACCCAAGTCTTATCAGGTCAATTATAAATATTTTAGTCCAATAAAGACCCATTTAAATTCATTCAAACCACGACCAAATCAACCTAATTCGCTCTTAATTATCCCTAGGGTCAATCTTAGCCATCGATCTAAGGCCTTGGACTTTTAAATAAATAATTTAGGATTCTTTAGAACAGACTTTTTGCAACCCCTTTCACTCCAAGCCCCCTGATCCCGAACCCTCTCGTGCATGAACTCTCCTAACTCCCCTCCACCCTCCCCGAGCTAGATCACCGTCAAGTCTTAACATGTGGTGAGAACTCCGACGAACCGAGCCTAAAGACTTTCCAAAGCTGTTTGCGCTCGATCCAGACATTGGGAGCTCGAGGGGCCTTATACAATATTATTCATGAATAGTCTATAAGCTCAAAAAACCCAAGACCTACTGAATCCATCAATTGGATTGAGCTAAAAACCAAACCCTAGCTAGAACATATAAAGTTATTCAATTTTTTGTTAAGTGAAAAAAAAAAGAAAGAAAAAAAACTTTTTGTTAAGTGATTTTCGAAACGCCAAAAAGGTTCCCCATGATTTTTGTTCATATGTAGAACCTAGGTTTAAACTTTTATAAAGATCCATTAGTCCGCTTGCGAAGAGCGCAATCATCTTGTCCCTTGGGATGGTGCGGTCATATACCCTCTGCACTATATTCCCCTACATGGCGGATCCCTTTCGGAGGTCTACAATACTGGATGAAAATGCTGAAGATAAATGCAATTAAAATTTAGACTTTTTTAAATGTGTTCTAATGCAATGTGTTTTGGTTAAAGTACTCAAATCAAGAATGCTTGAAATTTAAAAAATGCTTAAAAATAATTTTTTGGAAGACTAGGTTTCCCCAAGTTCAACACCTCATCCTCATAGGTCGGATTATCTGAATACTACATGCAGGCGGGGAAGTATCTTAAAATAAAGAATGAAACATGCATTAATATGCATGAAACCCCTGACGATCTCCAGCTTATTTTCTAGATCGTTATCTTTTTATGTTATTTAACTCCTCAAATTTTAAATTTTAATTATGAGTAAAAGAATTTTTATACCCTCACGAGTCTCACATATCCATGCTAAATCGAAAATAGCATATAAATGCAAAAAAAAACTAGAAAAAATAGGCAAGATTCTAATCGCAATTACATCAAATATAATAAAACTAATTAATAAATGTCCATGTATGAATTGCCTTGCTTATTACAACCTAGAAATATAGAAATTAAAAGTGGTCGGACACTACTAACCACAACCTAGATTCTAATCCTAGTACAAACATAAGTGACTTTGAGTGGGGTACTATTTGTCTTTGATTCTTCACTTTTCTCTACTTTGGGCTCCTTGGATTCCTCATAGCTTGATACCCAAATGGAAAAGAGAACTCTTCCCTCGAGGGGAATGTTACTCTTTCCACTTTGGGTATGAAAAGATGAGCCAAATTTGGACTTCCAAATGGGAAAGGACTATCCCCCAAAGGAGTATCATTTCCTCTTTGGAATCCAAGCTTTGGATATGTATATCTCAACTCAAATGAACACTTTTATAACTCAACATTTCAAATGAATTACATATACATGAAAATAAAAATTCTAGACTCTCCTGCAAGGTTATCCTAAGCATTTAATAAATCAAACTAATTCCCAAGCAGTTATATATATGTGCATAAAAAGTAAACACACTTGGCCATGCTCTTTTTTCTTTGAGGGCTAAGCAATTGAAGCACATGTAGCAGTTATATTTATTATTTATTTATCCTCCTTCATTGCCCTACATGAGCACGGCCACCTGCAGAAAATTTAATGAGCATCCAGATCATTCCTAGCCTAAGGGTAATTTAATCGTCAATCACATCATCAATCTACAGAGTACAGTAAAAGTAAATAGACACACCAAGTAATTTCAATCAAAACATGCAATGAAATTTTGAAAACCTGGCACACATCAAAAAGTAAACACCTGTCTAGCCTAGATCTAAAGTTAGCTGTCCTAATAAGTCATCTAAAGTGTGTGTAGAAGGTCGTGTTGCTGGGGTAGATCCTGAACTAGGTTGTTAGTTGAGATTTTCTAATATTTGAGTTTGTTAAAGTATGAAGGAGAACTTTATACTTGAGATCAAGTATTAATGTGTTAAAGATTGATTTGAGTGTATTTTAATTGTTAAATGATTGCTACCTTTGTTGCTTACCGAGGCCGTAAAGTTTATTTCACATTCATTGGGGCTAAGTTAATAGCATTGTAGGCATGTGTTACCCAGTAACAATCGGGGTTGATTAAGTTGATTTAGTTGGTTAGATGTTTTTTATTAATTAAATTAAACATTTCTAGAATTTTAAATGAATTATTTGATTTTTTAGAATTTTTAGAATTATCTAAATGAATTAAGTGAGGGGGTGAAATTTAACTTTTTAAAATTAAAGTTATTTTTTAGAGTTTCATATTTTTAATAAATATTAGAACTCATGATGAGTGATTAGACTATTAGTATGTTTAATTTGGAGTTCCTAGAAAAAATTATGAATTTTTGAAGTTTTGACTTGATTTTGACTAATATTTGACCATATTGTTGACTTTTTGACTTTGATTGAATTTTAAAGGTTTGACATTTTTTATAAAATATTAGATTTTAATTTAAGTTGGATGCCTTTGAATTTGATTAAATTGGATTTTTTTGGAATTAATTATAATTTTTCAAAGTTTGTTTAATTAATTGAATTTTAAACTTACTTAATTAGGAAGGTTTTGATATTTTTGATCCAAATCAACTCCAAACAACATGGAATCACCTTCGAAGGTCAGTAATGACCCAATGGGGCAAATCCAATTGTTTGGTATTTTTTATAAATTTTAATTAATTATTCAAATTAATTATCGATTTAACTTAAAATTTGAAATAATGAGAAATTAAATGTTAACTTATTTATATTTTATTTTTCCTAGATTAAGGGTTAAATCATGATTAATTAGAGTCCTTAAATGAATTTTTTTGGATTTAATGTGAATTTCTAAGGAATTATTTATGGTTCTAGGTCATTTCTAGGGGAAAATTTTTAAGCTCCTATTTGGTGGATCAAATGGATGCCAAATTCAGTGAGACTTGGACCATGAGATCACCTGATCTCAAAGTCCAAACTCCCTTAAGTTGAGCCCAAGTGGGCTTAACAAAGTGGCTAACCAAGCCACCCAAGGTGACTCCTTAATCACCTTAAGAAAATCCTAGGGATCTTTCTTATGGCCGGATTGGGGCAAAATTAGTGGCCTTAAATTCCTTATACTAAACACCATTATCACACCAAAAATCAGACCTTAGATCCCATTGAAAAGATCATAAACCGAATTAAAATATAAGGGTCAAACCATTACCCTTGCACCCAAATTAGCAATAACTTGCCCTTAGACACCTTAAAAAGGGGAGGAAAAATTTGGACATGCAGGGGCATGTCAAAATTTACTCTCCCAAGTCCCAAGCCATGGTGATTTCAACTAAACACATAATGCAATAATAGAAAA
Source organism: Dendrobium catenatum (assembly GCF_001605985.2). Classification (NCBI taxonomy): domain Eukaryota; kingdom Viridiplantae; phylum Streptophyta; class Magnoliopsida; order Asparagales; family Orchidaceae; genus Dendrobium; species Dendrobium catenatum. The sequence continues at coordinate 683,054 of NW_021320048.1, forward strand.
AACAATCAAATTAAAATTAAGACTCATACAGATGCAATTAAGGCTTGGGACCATAGGGCTTCTGTAGATCTCCCCGCGATCTTTCTAATGAGCCTAAGAACACCTAAAATGGTCAAGTGTGGAGGGAGATACGAATTTTTGAAGTTCCTTTGAATTTCAGGATTTAATAAATAGGGCATTACCCAGTCAGCCACACTTTTCCATGCAGCTCCTCTCGATTAGTGGGACATGTGAGAAAATAAATTCTACCGACCTTTATTTTAAATTTAATTTAAAAAATATGACTTATACTTTTAATTTTGAAAATATCATCATTTTAATTTTAAAAAATATATGTAAGAGAAAGAAAGGTTATTTTTATATTTTATAAAGATAAGAGAAAGAAAGAGGAGGAGAGGAGGGAAGGAATTTTAAAATTTATTTTTATTTAAAATAAATTATATATTTATTTAATTATTTAAAATAATTTGCTTTATTTATATTTTTGAATGTTCTCTTTTAATTAAATCCGTATAGTTAAATATTGGGCCGCTCTGAAGGACGGACTAGTATCCTTCTATTGGTTTTGAAGAAGGAGAACTATGATTCACTTTCCTAATAAGATGTAATATAGGGAATATACGAATCATCCTAAAGGATGATTAATATATTCCCTATCTACCGAATTAGACTAATGAATCATTAATTCACTCATATAATCAAATATATAGATGATATTTGATTTGCTCGTTAAAGCAAATCAAATACCTATCTATTTCTTGATTATGAGAATGAATTTAGACAAAATTTAGATAAAGCGGGATTTTCAAAGATAAGATTTTATTTTCTCACACGATTCGCTTTATTTATATTTTAATATTTTCTTTCATTTAAATCCATATAGTCGGATAGTATACCACTCCGAGGAGCAGACTAATATCCTTCTATTGATTTAAAAGAAAGAAAACTATAATTCATTGTTCTAATCAACTGTAGCATAGGGAATATACAAATCATCCCGAAGAATGATTCGCATATTATCCTATCGACCCAGTTAGACTAATGAATTATAGATTTATTTCCATAATTAAATATAGAAGATATTCGACCTGCCTGTAAGAGCAGATCAACCATATATCTATCCTTTGATTATAGGAATAAATTTTAAAATACGGATAAAGCACTAATCTTTGTTCACAGATCTTTCCCCCACCTTAGAAAGGAAAACTAAGATGGGGTTTAGATTATTCTGGGATCTATACTCCATATAGGGGCAAGCCCCTATAGTTAATTACATCTCCTAAGAGAATACTCTCGACTTAAATGAAGACTAATTGATTCCAAAATTATATATAAATTTAACTAAACATTTGGGCTAAATTTAAATTTTAACGACCAGGCTTTAGATTATAGAGTTTTGAATTTAGAAGAGTTAGAATTGATTAGAAAGAATGTGCAGAGAGAAGTGTATACGATCTAGACTTACCACCTTCCTAGAGTGGGCTGCCAACTAATAATCCTAATCACAATAATTCATCGATGATGCAAAATTTTAAGATGATTCTATCATAGGAATCAAGGAATTACTAAAGAATCTAAAACAAATGCAACTAAATATGCTTACAAAAACCAAAAATCTACTCGTTTGCGAATGATGTATGAAACAGTTGTATATAAAAGAACTGTTTTTATTAATATAAAATTTATAGAGTACATCCCAGGGTCTGCAGGAAAGTAAAGGTGGCCAGGCCCCACCGACAACAAACCTGGATTCTAAGCCTACGAGAAAGTAGAATTAAATATAACTGCTTATGGTCTTCAGCCTCTGGGTCTTCTATGGAACTCCAAAAAGGAACATCCTCCTGATAGAGGATGTTACTTTTTGGAGCCCCATCTGTATGTATAAGTTGTTATCTTTAATTCTTTTACATACTCATGATGCTTTATAAACTCAATCTATATACAACAATTCTAAGAAAATAAAACTTTACATTTCTTTTTATAAGTACATCAGGTCCTAAGAACATTCTACTTTGCAGGTAAGTAAAAGCAAGAAAAGTAAAGTAGTTATGTAGTTATGCATGTTATGAGTGCGTTGTGTACAGTTATAAATGCAGAAAAGTAAAAACAGAAAAGTAAAGTACATGGTCCTCACTTTATTCACTTCGCTCTCTAGTGTACAGACAGGAAAATAAAAATGCATACTATGCAATATAGAAAAGTAAGCAATCACACATAGGTGCCCTCTAGGCAAGACACCTGCAAATAAACCACAACAAACCACCGGCCTAGCCTAGGCTAAAGTTGGTAGTCCTAGTAAGCATCTAAGTGTGTGAAAGAGGTCGTGTGGCTTGGATAGGTCATAAGGGAATTATCGTTCAAATTACATGTATTATTAGAGTTTATTTATTAGAGGTCAAATGGGAATTTGATTGAAGTTTAAGTAGAGTGTATTTGAATTTTTAATTATCCCAATTTTAGAATGTTAGAGTTATTTAATTTAGTTTTAAAGAACTTATAGATTGATAACTCCCTAAGTGCAGGAAGTTATCAATTTATAAGTCCTAGGACTCTCAAAATAAACACCCATCTTGTATGGAAGACAGGTATTCATCGAGAATCCCTAAAATTTTATTAGAGAGAGAGAAAGGGACCTCATGAATGCAATACTACGTGCCCTCCCGAAGGAATCTAGCACGTCGTATAAGGTCGGTACGTTATTGTATTTGTTTGAATATCTCAAAATCAAAATGTATTAGTGCCTTTCTAAAAGGAGTCGTGTACAATACATAGGAGATCTTTTGGTTATTTATGTGTGTTAAAGGCTTCTTTAAATCAAAATGACTAAAGCCCTCCAAAAGGAATCAAGCTTTAGGCATAGAAGCCTTAATTCATTTAATCTAAATTAATAATCAAATTTGATTGACTAAAATAAATTTTAATCAATCAAATTAATTTAGTTTAGATGAATTAAAATTTAGTTTAATTTTTAATGAATTTTATTATAATATTTAGAATTTTGAATTATTTATTGAATATTTAATGATTTGAATTTGATTTTTAAGGTTGATTTTTTAACTGTTGGATAAATACCACCTTTGTTTCTCATCGAGACCGTGAATTTTATTTCACCTTCCTTGGGGCTAAGCTAATAGCCTCGTAGGCCTGAATTACCCAGTGGTACCCGATATAATTAAGTAGCTTAAATTGATTAAGACTTAAAAGTTAATAAATTTTATTTATAAGTGTTTGATTGCTGGTTTTAGGAGTTAGTTAGACATTTTTGGAGCTTTAAAACAGTGTTTGGGAATTTATTGGAATTTTTAATTATTATTATTAATTAAATCAATTAAATATTAAATTTAGTTAAAATTAAATTAAGCTTTAATCTGCTATCAATCCAACTTGATTTTATTTTTCATTGATTAAGGATTGAATTCTGGTCAGTTAGAGGCATTATTTGTATTTTTTGGATTTAATCTTGGTTTATTATATTTTTTTAGAATTTTTGAGAGTTAATTAAGGATTTAGTTTAGTTTTAATGATTTTTGGTCTTTGTTTTGATTTTGAATTATTATGATTTTGTTTTATGATTGATTAGAATTGATTAGGATTGATTTGTCTTTTTAGGAATTTTTCTTTGTTTTATTTGAATTTATTAAAGCAAAAAGAAGAAGATCCTTAAAGAAGGATCACCTAAATCTACTAGTTGTTTTGAGATCAAATAATGTCAAATCAAGGTATATTTGATTAAAAGGTTATGACACTAGTTTTCTATGTTTGAGTTTCATTCCAAAAGGAATGGTTTGTAGTTCACCTAGATTAATCTAAGTTGACTAAGACACAACCTTAATTGTTGTCCTTAATGTCACTAGGTTGTAGGAAAGCAATCAATGTTCTCTAACCCTTTGGACACTACAAACACACCAAAGCAATCATGAACAATAAAAGTGCTCCTAATATTCTATGGAATAGTTTTATAATAGATTATAATAGGTATAAGTCATGTGATAACTCATAGAATTACATAATCCTTTATAAGGGAATAGATATACTAAATTGAATTGAAGTTGTTTAGGGATACATGCCAATATTCCCTAATCAAAGTCAATCTAATTTCATTGTATGATCATGTATAGTTTGCTAATTATTAAGCTAAATTAACATGACATTGAAAGTAAAATTTTAAATTAAACTACACATGATCAAGATCTAAACTTATTTTTAGTGAAAGGATGACCTTTCAATGGTTCCATAGAACTCTAACATGCATGAGTTGGATGAATATTGAGTTTGTAAGTGGAATTTCAAATATTTGATCCAAGAAATGGATTAAACCTTTAAAATTCACTTGGGATTGAACTCAAACTCTGAAAATTCCCCCAAAAATCAGAGAACCTATATTTTTTAGACCTCAGTTATCATGCCATTTAATTTTTGATTTAACTAGATATTTAAATAAAATATAATTAAAATAAATTAGGAAACCAAGGGTTTAAAATATAACTTTCAAAATAATGAAATCAGGCTCTAATTTTATTTTTAGAAAATAAAGAACTTTATTTCGAGAAAAACGAGTGGTTGTACAAAAATTTTGGCCTAGCATTTAATTTTATATGATTTTTTGAAGTTCTGGCTATAAATATAATTAAAATAAATATTTAAAACGTTATTTACACATGGCGGTGGGCGATTGGATCGTTCAAACGACGATGGTCAGCTGACTGTGTCCACTTAAATGAGTTAGTAGGGTTTGGCAGCCATCGGATCAACCGCGGGTTGATCCAATGGCTACGATCGGAGCCGCGGTTGATCTCGATCTAAAATGACCGGATGATCAGCTCCGCTCCCGCGGTTTGCAATGAATGGTTCAGATGCAGCCATACGGGGTTTGATCAGCTCGCAGTTACAAGGGATCGTAACCGGACTAAGACTGAGTGAATCATGGCCATTGAAATCAAACAGATGAAATCAACGGCAGTGATTTCATCTTCTTCATTTTACAACCGCGAACCCTTAACCTAACTTTTTATTTGAACTTCTTAAACAGTGGATTAAATGACATAAAAAAATGAGATCTAGGCAACAGTCACTATTATAAAGAGTGGGGAATGTATTTTAGAGCTTGAAATAGATTCCTTATAAGCCTATTTGAGAACCTATGTATTATCTAGGGTTTAGGATTTACAAAACTAGGATCAATGGATTTGGATGATTCAAGTACGATTGAATTTGTTGACTGTCCACGTGTGATCTCCTTCAGGCTTCAAGCTTGGAGGATCACTGGAACCGGGGTTGAGGGAGTTTGGACGGAGGTGGCTTTCGGTCAAACACTGATCTCGCCGCCGATAGCTCCGAAACACTAGAAATCGATGAGAAAATGGAATTCGAGCTAAGAGGAATCGAAATGAAACTCTAAGAGCTCTGGGGATGCACTGGAAATGAGAGATAGCTCGGAGTGAGCTCTTCCGGCCTCTCTACCCTATTCCAGCTGTTGGAGCCAAAAGGGACGGTCAGGATCGCTCAGATAGATCCCTTGGATGCTTGACACCTGTCCCAGGTGGTTAGAAGGACGGGGGAGTGGCTGTACTGGCTGAGGTGGCCAGGAATTTTGTCTCCACATTAGATGAGCTGGCCACTCTCTCGGCTTGTCCTCACATGGGAGGGGACCACGCCGTTAGGGCTCGAACCAAGGTTCGGGTTAGGTCAGGTTAGCTCCTTGGAAACTTCTAGAGTTTGGTACAGAGGCTGGAAAGGCCTGGTTTGGGCTGGGTGAATCAATTTGAATGGGTTTGACCACTAGAGCTCAATTTAGCTCTAGTTGACTGCTTTACCAGTCAAGGGTGGTCAAAGGGGCTGAGGTGGCATCAAGACAGCTCCTAGGGTCTCTCTAAATGACTGGATGGGTGTGGGTTCATTGGTTTAAAGGTTTTGACCATAGAAATGGTCCCTTAAGCATTGAGTTGATTGGTTTGACCAGTCAACTCAGTCAATGATTGATGAGATGGATCTTAGGACAGTACAAATGAACTGGTTATTTGGGTTGGAGAAGGATTAAGGCTTGAAGGTTGGAGTTTGAGATGAAACCTAAGGATTTAAAACATTTTATGTAGGTTTTATTGAGTTGACTAAGTCAAACTCAATTTGATTTGACTCCAAATAAGTTTAAATGGACTTGACTCGAGTTTTGATATTGGTTTGAGGGTTTGAATGGATTAGATAGATTGAATGGGTTGAAATGACCCATTAAGGGCTTTAAGAGACATTTGGGTAAACTAGGTTGACTGGGTCAACCAGGTTGACCCAAGGTGTGGGTCTGGACTGGACAAGTTTGATTAGGTTTTTGGAGTCTAGTAAGAGTGATTCCAGGGTTTAAATGGGTCATTTCAGTCAAAATACCTATTTGGACCCTTAAAGGGCTTCTTAGGTCAACCAGGTTGACCCAGAGTCTGGAAATGGATCCAACTGGTTTGGTTTGACATTTGAAATTTGCTGGAGGTGGTTGCATTCAGTTTGGAGCTCATTTGGTTCAAAATGACTATTTGCACCCCTTAGGGGCATTTTAGTCATTTTGACCTCAGGTCCACTAGGGGCTGAAATGAATCCAAAAAATGTATTTTATTGATCAACATGTTAGGATTGAAGGTCTGGAAGTGATTGGAAGCTTTGGAGGAAGCTCCAGGGTCAGGATCCACTGGATGAAAGGTTCAGTGGCATAGGCCGTAAATATTTGAAGGTTTTACAGCCTTTGGATTTCAGTTGGGTTTCTGGAGTTAGGGACCTCAGAATGGGCTCGAATTTGGAGGATTACCTCTAGAGACATGTCCCACAGTATGAAACTGACAGACCCTGAATCAGTGGTTATTTGACAGGGTTTTGAAGTGTTTGAAAATTCACTGGAAAAGGCTTTCACGACTTGGACCTTTAGCCTTAAATTTGAGTTTGAATTCTTAGACTTGAATTGGGTTTTGGATTTAAATGATTAAGTTTGAGTTACCTAAATCAATTATGATCATTTGGGATGATCATAAGTGTTTAAGTGGGATTGAATTTGAATTGATTTTAGGATCCCATTAGAGACCTCATACAAAAATGAGGTCAACAAATGGACCCCCAACATGTGTGATGAACTCGAAGAGTAAATCACATGTGTTGGTGTTGAACGAAGTAGATCAATGAAGTTTAGGAGTCAGAAACTTGATTGAAAGATTGATTTTCATCAGGTAAAAATTTGGACCTAACTGAGAGATCGATTCTCATAGGTGAAATTTAAAAACCTTAAGTGGTAGATCGATTCCTAAATAAAGGTGGGTATTCAAACGGGAGATTGATTCCCGAATGAATGGATTTAGAATCCTGACCGATAGATTGATTATCGGAAAGGAGAAATTTAAACTTTGACTGGAAGATCGATTTCCAGAAAAGCGGATACCTAGACGAGAAATCTATTCTCGAATGAGCGGATTTAGAACCTGACCGATAGATCAATTATCGGAAAGATGAAATTTAAACTTTGACTAGAAGATGGATTTCTAGAAAAAGTGGATACCCAGACGAGAGATCGATTCTCGAATGAACAGATTTAGAACATGATTGATAGATCAATTATCGAAAAGATGAAATTTAATCTTTGACTAGAAGATTGATTTCCAGAAAAAGCGGATACCTAGACGAGAGATCGATTCTCGAATGAGCGGATTTAGAACCTGACCGATAGATCGATTATCAGAAAGGTGAAATTTAAACTTTGATAAGAATATCGATTTCCAGAAAAAGCGGATACCCAGACGAGAGATCGATTCTCGAATGAACGGATTTAGAACCTGACCGATAGATCGCTTATCAGAAAGGTGAAATTTAAACTTTGACAGAAAGATCGATTTCCAGAAAAAGCGGATACCCAGACGAGAGATCGATTCTCAAATGAGCGGATTTAGAACCTGACCGATAGATCGATTATCAGAAAGATGAAATTTAAACTTTGACTAGAAGATCGATTTCCAGAAAAAGCGGATATTCAGACGAGAGATCGATTCTCGAATGAGCGAATTTAGAACCTAACCGATAGAACGATTATCAGAAAGGTGAAATTTAAACTTTGACTGGAAGATCGATTTCCAGAAAAAGCGGATACCCAGATGAGAGATCTATTCTCGAATGAGCGGATTTATAAACAAACTATTTGAATTATATTTGAAGTTTGAATCATCTAATTCAAATGATAATATCAACACTAGCACCTTTAAACTTCAGAATTTTATTTCCTTGCAATTTTTTTTGTTAAATACATCAACAGTCATAATATTGCTTAAGGTATCATCCATTGATAGGCAACATAGGATGATTGCCTTTATAATCTATAACCTGATATGATCCTCCTTGGTAGACCTTCTCCACTACAAAAGGTCCTTCCCATGTTGGTTCAAATTTTCCTCCTATCTTTCAATGAGATAGGATGGGTCTTCGAAGAAGTAAAACCAATTCTCCTACTTGAAAAGTTCTGGGAAGAACTAATTTGTCGTGAGCTTGTATCATCTTAGCTTTACATAACTCGAGGTTCTGTTGAGCCTGCAAACGCTTCTCTTTTAAACCTTCGAGTTCTTCCAATCTGAGTTTTGCATTTTGTTATGTGGTGATGTCGTAGTTTGTTGCAATTCTGAGTGAGGGTAATTGAACTTCTAAAGGAATGACTGCTTCTGCACCAAAGACTAAAGCGAATGGCGTAGATTGAGTTGGAGTTCTATACGTGCCATTGACGCTTATTATTGTCTAAAGTTTTCTTCAAAATCTGAGTCAAGGTTTTATTGAAGGCCTCTGCCAGTCCATTTGCCTGAGGGTAATAGATGGTGGAGTATTTCCAATCAATGTTGTGTCGTCTGGCAAAGTTTTTAATTTTAGTACTCCTGAATGAAGGACCATTATCCGAGATGATCCGACGAGGGACACCGAATCGGTACACGACATTCTCTTTGAAAATTTGTAGAACTTGCTGAGCTTTGACTTCTCTTAAAGGAACAACCTCAGCCCATTTAGAGAAATAATCTGTAACTGCTAGAATAAATCTGTGACCTCTGGAAGATGGAGGATATATTGGGCCGATAATATATGTACCCCAGCTTTCAAAAGGCCAGGAAGCGATAGTTGGATGTAGAACATTTGGTGGCTGATGAAGAACTACCCCGTGCACCTGGCATTGATGACAGTGACGTGCAATTTTCATGCAGTCATCTATGATTGACGGCCAATAATATCCCATCCGTTTGATTTTCATCTTCATCTTTGGGACAGATTGATGTGCACCACATAAACCAGCGTGTACTTCTTCCACAATATTTTGGGCTTCTGATTTACTTAAACACCGCAACCACATCTGATCGAATGATCTTCTATATAGGGTATTATTTATCAGAGCGTAAGATAATGATCTTCTTTTGATTTGATCTGCTGTTGACTTCTCCTGAGGGAGCTTGTTTTCTTGCAAGTATTCGATGAACGGTTTTTTCCAATCTGACGCTTGATAAATATATGTGTCCCATTCACGTGCTTCTTCGGCCAAATCCCTTAAATCAGCCGGACTCCAGGATTTAGTAAATCTGGGATTTACGGCAAAAGGAGGGAAACGGAGGATTTATTCTGCTGTGAGATTTACCGGCTGCTCTAATAAAATTTTCACCTCGGGGCATGTAGTCAAGATCTACTGCTAAAATAATTTTCACCTCAGTCGAAGATTCCCTGCTTATGTAGTCAAGATCTATAGGAGAAAGGACTTGTTGACCTTGGACTTCTATTCGGATTGAATCTTCTTCGGGGCATGCCAGTGCTTTAGCCCGTTTGGCAAGAGCATCGGCTGTGGAATTCTTTCCTTGAGGAATTCGATATAATATGACATTCGAAATCTTTTCCAAGAGACACATTGCATACTGATGGTAAGGAACCATAGTGTCTTTTAAGACTTTAAAGATTCCCGCTATCTGGTTAATAACAAGCTGTGAATCTCCGAAGACCTTGATTTCTTCGATCCCATTTAAGATAGTCAATTCTAGCCCGGTTATCAATGCTTCGTATTCATCTTCGTTATTGGTACGTGGTTCTGATAGGTGATAGGAGTAATACATGATACCTTTATCAGGTGTAACGAATACTATACCAATTCCTGCCTGATCGGGCAAAATTTCATCTGATTCACCTTGCTGAATAGAAACAGCACAGTCAAAATAGAATTCCCAGGTGAACTTTTCATTTGTCTCGAGTTCCATGACTTGTTCATCCGGTAGTTCATCATTTATCGGGCAATCATCCTTAATAGGATGAGCTGCTAAGAAATCTGCTACTACTTGTCCTTTGACTGCTCGTAAAGGAGTAAATGTGATATCAAATTGTGATAATATCATTGACCAACGGGCTAATCTCCCTGATAATGTTGGTCGAGTCATCAAATACTGCAAAGGATTTATTCTGGATATGAGATTTACTTTGTGAGAAAGCATATAATACCTTAACTTCTGAGCGGCGAAGATTAAAGCCAAACAATGTTTCTCAATCGGAGGATAATTTACTTCGGTGGGAAGTAAACGTCTACTCAGATAATATAGTGCATTCTCTTTTCCTTCCTCATTAGATTGGGCTAATAAGGCGCCAAGAGATTCACTTAGAGCCGTTTTATATAAAATCAGTGGTTTCCCCGGTATAGGAGCTGCAAGCACTGGAGGATTCATGAAATACTATTTTATGCTGTCAAATGCTTTCTAGCAGTTCTGATCCCATCTGAACGGAGCATCTTTCTTGCATAATGTCGCGAATGGTTGGCATCTATCTGAAAGATTTGATATAAACCTCCTAAGGTATGCTAATCGTAGACTGGTTTGCTAGGACACGACTACTAGTCTTAGGTTAGGCCGACGCTTTTCTTTTCTGTCTGTGTTGTGACGCTCTGTATGTGACCCGTGTGCTGTTTGTTTTTGCTACTTGTGTTAGCTTTTTTTATTTGATGCTTTTTTGTAACGTTTTTCTAGCTTTCTTTCTGTACTGTTGTTGTGAGCGTTAGAATACCCATAGGTTAGGCACGTTTTTTTTTTCATACTAATGCTGTCTTCCTGTAGGTGGCCGTGCTTACACAGCGCTAAAGGGGGCTAAAATTAATAATAATAAATGTATAACTGCTTTAGGTACCTGCTTTAGCTACTTAGCCCCCAATAATCAGAGCACGACCAAGTGTGATTTATTTTTCTGCATTTTCATTCATATATAACTGCGTGGACGATTTTTCTTGGATGATTTTGATTATAACTGCTTAGGATAACCCTGCAGGAGAGTCTAGATTTTTCTTCTCTTTCTGATGTAATGTATATGATAGTAAGTTTTGTGAAAATCATTAAAATAAGGCATTTTAGATGTATAGGAGTCCAAAGGGAAAAGAAAATCCTTACAGGGGGTTTCCTTTTTCATTTGGGCATCCTTTTGGAGCATTCACTACAAGGAGCCCGAAGGACCGAAGATGATCCAAAGACGAATCAAGGAAGGCAAGATGCATACTATAGATATAAAATGCCTTATTTTAAGATTTGCGTCGTTCCCGGGTTGTTGTCGATGGAGCCCGGCTGCCATTACTTTTCTGTACTCTGTGATGTAATATTGTATGGCACTTGCCATGGACACTCTCTTTCGTGGGCTTTCTTTGTTTTTATTGTGTTTTCTTTACTTTGTTTGCGCATTAGAACTGCATGATTTTTCCTAGGTTTCTTAAATTGTTTTGTTTGGGTGTGGCTCGGACGGAGTCAGCGTTAGGCTCTTTAGGATGTTAATTTTTTTTCTATAAAGTTAAAATTTATTTAAGAAAAGATAAAAAATGAACATAGGATTAAAATTAACCAATTTTTCTAAAAATTAATTCATGACTTCTTTAAAGGATCACTTCTTCAAATTACAATAAATAAGTCTTGCTCACTTCGCAGTGACTATTGGCCAATCCTAATTGGCCCTACCCTCACATGCATAGCCTTAAGTTAGCATATAGATTTTTGTTTCTTTTTCAGCATAGAGGGATAGTTCATTTTGCATTGCATAGTACCATTCATAGTCGGGTTTGATACCCATTTTCTTTTCTGTCTCCTACCACACTTGCATTTGCATAAGACTGGACAACATGGATTTGATACGCTAGGTGGAGTTTAGCTGGTACCCCTTTCCGAGCAGGGTGGTAAATCCAGGTTGGGGCTACTTAGATCCCTTGTGGGATTTAAGCTATAAGTCCCGTCATTATGTCACTTTGAATTCTAAATCTGTTATCTCTCTTAGAGTAATAATCTAGTATTTGATCTTTTAAACTCAAAATCTTAATTATATCTTTATTCATTTAAAAAGTCTAATCATCGCTAAGGGTAAAGATAAGAGTTTATCTTCTTCAGAATAGAATTTATGAACTTTCTCTGTGCACCAAATCAAGAAGTAAATAATACATCGTCCTTAATCGAGAGTTTTCCTAAGTCAAGGCTTAGGATGTAATTAACTACGGGGGCTAGCGCCCGTAGGAAATCGATCCCCACAATCAAATAAATCTCATTCGAGCCGATATATCGAATGGGGGAAATCTCGTGAATTTAGGGTTATATATATTATTATCCATCGAGGTTGATAGGTGAAAGCAGTTACCCTCCATGGCTAATCGTATGTATAACTCCATCTGCTCTTCCATCGGCCTGCTTGTGTCGAGTGTAAAGGCCTACGATGATTTTGTCCTACGGGATAGTGTGATCGTACCCTTTGCATTCGAATCCCACGAGCAGAATCCTTTCGGAGACCCACAACAGTATTCATCGTCGTCGAACGAACATAGAGTAGCAAAGTCAATACCATATTTTGAAAATTGTTTATGGTATATTCTATTCCACATATGTTCAAATTGTTGGGCTTCGCCTCTAGTCCATTTCAACGGCGTTAAACCTTGTTTAGCAAATCTATTTGCAGAGTTCGAATACCAATCAAAAGGAAGTTCTATTATCTCATCCATAAAAGGATCATCAAGGTTACATCGGTCTCTGGTGGTTTTTCTGGTAGATGGTATGACATTGTTGGCTTTGGTTTCAGGGTTTAGAGGGAGAGAAGCATTCACCTCCAACCTCTTTACATCACTCTGGGACAAAGGAGTTAGGGTAATATTTTTCACATACTTTTTTAATCTCTCCATGGTAGATAAATCCGAATTATCTTCCCTAGTGACTTGGACCCCTGTCCTCATTACTATCAGATTCTATAGAAATCTCAAATTTGGCTGATTTAGAAATTTCCTATATTCTACAACCTGTGGGTCTTTCTCGAGCATATATGATTCATCCTCCGAGTTGGATTCCAAATCAATATGTATTGCAGGTTCCCTTATTTGTATGCTTTGCGTCGTATTTTCATACGTTCCTCTATTTTGCCATCCTCGACCTCTCCCTCTAGACCATTGAGCCATTTTACCACCTCTTTGTAAGGGAGGAGCAGGTGACCAACGGACGTCGTGTTTAAGGTCAGAATGATGTTCTTCTTCTTTTTCTTTTTCCTTTTCTTTCTCTTTTTTCTTCTCTTTTTCTTTCTCTTTTTCTCTTATTTCTTTTACTTCTTGTATTTCTACTTCAGCCAATTTGAGATTTTTAGAGAACGTTGTCTGCTTCTTAGGCAGATAGTATGAAGCATCTTCGTATATACCGACCTCGTGAATAAAAAAAGGTTGCAAATCACCTTTGATGTAGTGCTCTACTCCGTCTCGGGAGAATTTGATACACTGATGTAAGGAGGAAGGCACCATTCTATATTCATGAAGCCAGGGTCTAACCAGGAGAGCGTTAAAAGAAGTTTCGGAATCTATTATATGGAATTTGGCTTCGGTTTTGAAGGTTTCTAAATCTAAAAGCAGGGTTATTGAGCCTAAGGATCTCTCTCCTTTCTCATTGAATCCTCATAGCATCATCTTGTCGGAACTGAGTTTACGAGTATCAACCCTTAGGTATGCGAGAGTTTTGAGCGCCATGATATTGACCGATGCACCTAGATCAACGAGCACACGAGATACTTTGAAGTTGTCAATATTGACTGATATATATAACGGACGATTGTGATCTGCTGTTCCTAATAACAGATCTTCATCTGAAAATGTAACACTGGGAACCTCTTTGAAATATAACGCTTCTTTGTCCGACTGCATGGAAGCTAATTGAGCCATACAAATCTCTAGGTCGAGTAAAGTTTTAACTAAAGCTTCTCTCATTTCTTTAGAAAGAACCAGAGCGTCATATATGCTCAATTTCGCTGGTAGTTTTCTGAGGTGCGCTAAAACATTGTAGTCAACTTTTAGAATCTCAGTGCTTTCTAGTTCTGGCCTTGGACCTTGCTGTGGTTGATTAGAAGTATCAGTGTTATCTGTAACTTGCTTCTCCTTCTCAGTAGATGCAACCCGTGGAGGTAAAACTTTACCACTACGAAGGTTAACTTGCACTACTTTTTCGGATGAAGCGTTCTCAGTAGCCTTTACCTCTTGATCATTGTTCGCTTTCTGAGTTTCTTCTGGCGGTGTATCTGAATCAGACAATTCCAATTCTATATTAATAGGATCACCCTCAATATCGAGAATAAGGGAGTCACTATCATAATAGTATTGGAATTGTTCATTCACTTGATTTTAATTTACTGTTTGAGGGTTGTTTGGATCGTTATTCAAATTTTGATCAGGGTATTCATTAGCAGAAACAAACATGATATACGCAGAATCCTTTTTCATTGATTTCTTAGTCCCAGGAGGGACAAAATAAAAGTCATACAGGGTTAAGGGTTTGAGCGACATATGCTCACAATTTGTAGAAATAACCAACTTATCAGAACTTAACTTTGCCTCCTTCTTCTGCTCCTTCTCCGGGACTATGGGAGCTTGATCAGCTTGTGCTCCTTTAGGCTCTATGATTGGAGCCTTATTCTCCTTCTGCTCATAAGTTACTGAATCAACCTGGATGGGATTCTGAACTCTCAGAGGTTCCTGGAAAGGTGAACGATATAATTTATTAAAGAATTTTTTAGAAGATTGGGATAAAGCTATATCCCATTTATCATCAGATTTTGAAATAGGAGGTTCAGAAGGCTCACCAAATATACACTTGGCAGAACCCTGACTAGGGTCTACCAAGTATTCTTTGGGTATCACGACTGTACCATCCTTATAATTTCTTTCTAGCCATTCTTTGAAGGTGATACAATCTTCTAACTCGTGACCTGAGATCCGGTGATATGGACAAAAATTGGGTTGTCCTGCTTTAGTAGCTTCTTCTAGCCTTTTGGATTCAGGAAGTTTGAACCCTGGTTTCTTGACTAAGCTCTTGAACATCTTCTTGATTGTTTCTCGCTTAAAAGGATAAACTTTGTTCACAAAGAAGTCAAATTTCTCTTTACATTGTTCTGGAGTTAGATACGGTTGGGATCAAGCCTACTGATCACCCTGAGGTATGTTATACTGTTGATATTGGGGAGGTCGATTAGGATTTCCTGCCTGAATCTACATCGACTGCTTCCCTTTATCTACTGCAGACACTATCCCTTATTTCTTTTCTAGCACCTTCTGAGGTTTCAACTTCTTCATTTCTAAAGAAGCTGAATCTTTTGAGAATGGAAGCTGAGAAGCTTCCTCCTGGAGGATAGAAGCTTTATTTAAAAGTTTCTCAAAGGTCTTAATTATAAAACCTTTGAATAGGAAGGCGACTGGACCATGAATATTCTTTAGGAGAATTTCTATAGCATGCTGTTCTTGCAATTGAGGCTCACATCTCATGCTAAGATTTCTCCATCTCAGGATGTAATCCACCAGACTTTCTCCTGGCTTCTGGGTTTCCACTACTAAGTCACCAACATTAATGTGATGCTTTGCACCGGCAAATCTTTTGACAAATATTGCTTCCAAGTCATTGAAGGTATGGACCATTGGGCAGTTCAGCATACCAATCAAATGCAATCCCAGATATACTACTGACAAATTATCTGAACAACAGGGCATCGCTACCACCTGCATTACATCATCTGGCTCTGAAATGAGCTAGATGTTTCTTGGGATTCCCGGTTCCATCAAAATTCTTAAAGGAAGGAGGGACGAATCCTTTTGGATAAGGAACCAAGTCATATTCTTCCGGGTAAGGCCTACCCTTTGAAATGGATGAAGTGTTTTGGGCCTTAGCCAATGCTTCCTTTACTTGTTGTTCGACCATATTCTTGATGTCTACTGACTGTACTGACGGTGGTTCTATATTCACAGGTTTCTGTATCGATTTCTCAGGTTCTTCTATCCTGACTGCTTTTTTCTTGACATTTAATTGCACTGACTCATCGGGAGAAGATTTAACTTGTGCTTGTGGAGTAGGAGGATTATTGGCCTGCATGATGGAAATCATTGTCATCATTTCTTCCAGCTTCTTTTCCATTCTGAGCATCTGCTCATCTTTTTTACTCAACTGTTCCAATAGACGATGAGTTGAATCTGTCGTATCATCTTCATCGTCCTTGGCCTCAGCTAGTCCTTCTTTTTCTTTACCTTTCTCTTTCTCTCTTTGTAGAGAAGAATGAGTATCAATTATGTTGACACTACCAGACATTTCTTGATCCATATTCTCTTCTTCTCCTGCTTCTTCTTCATCGATATAGCGAATGCTTTCTTTCAAGTGATTCACCATTTCTTCTATTATCTTACCTCCCACATCATGTGGGTCAACTGGAGTATATTCCCTGGAAGGGGATGGTTCCATGATAGACTTCCCTTTCCTTGATTTTTGTTCAGCCACATCTTTCTTCAACTTCATTAAGGCAGTCGGAGTTGGGGTCATTTTGGGCCGCCAAATCCTCTCCAGGTTATATAACGAGGACGACTGATTTGGGAATTTCAGTCTCCTCCTATCAAAACCAGAAGTTGATTCGCTACCCTGATGACGATGTGAATCAGCTCTTGATGGATGTCGAATAGGTGGGTTATCATAGATCCTGAGCGGACGGTTCCCAGAATGACGTGGAGAAGGAGAAGATATGGGATTATACCCTCGTCGGGCTAATGCTGCATATCCTAGGGATTTGATGGGAGTTTGCTGACTATCTTGATAACTAGAGTTTTGGTATTGATCTCGAGAAGGGAGGCTCTTCAGTTCTCTACAACGGTTTGATGTAGTCGCTGGTCGACTTGGACCTGCTTCCTGAAACTGTACTCTTTTCTTAGTACCAGCCAACTGAGGAGAATTGAAAAACACCTCAGTGAATTCATGAATCATATTCTTTGATGCCTCAGCCGCGGCAACAACAGGAGTATTCTTCGATGCTTCAGCTCTTTTGACTCTTCGCCTCATACGGCGAATCATATTTCGACGCTGAGATTTAGTGATCTCAGGAATGGCAGATGATGATCCCAGTTCAAAATTTCCAAAGGCTGGAGAGTCGGCAACAACAGGAGACTTTCCTTTAGCCATGGCAGCTGGCTGAGGATAAGTCAGGCGGGTGAAAACTGAGGGTTTGGCAGCTGCAGGAGCGGCTGCAGACCTACCCTCAACATTGATCTGAACGGGAACCGATTGAACTGACTCAACTACGAGAGTCACCATCTCAGTGTGTGGTGCTCCGAAAGTAACTTGCAGATTGTAAAATTCAGATCCGAACTTGATCTCATTGCCCTCGGCAGATTGGGCAGCGGTGATGTTGAAGTTGAAAATCAGTTTTCCAGACATTTTCTGCAATTCAAAGGTGATCTATATAAGGAACTGATTCTTCCGAGTCTATGCAAAGAATCTGACTGCTGTTGGTTGCACTGACTTGAACGTAGTTGGAGTTTACGATAAGGAATGAAAAGATTGAAGATTTTATAGGAAATGGTCCAATTAAGGACCCACACTAGAGGGATACAATCACACGGTGAAGAGTTGGAATGAATATTCAATTGATGATTTGAAAAGAATCGAGCATTAGATTAGGAAAACATTAAGGACCCTTGTCCTCAAGAATTTTAAAGTATAAATATAAACAAACATGAGTAGATAAGATTAGAAAGGGGGAAAGAACAGAAATTTATAATCTAAAGCCTGATCTCAACGCATTGAGTCAAAAATCGATGCGAATAAAAAAGAAAACTCTAAGGTATGCAAATGACATACGGATGACATGCAAATGCAAGACAACAAACGGGCGGCATAACCCCTAGTAGACCTAGGACCAAACCTCCGTTTCCGAGTTGACGTCCGCCAGGCTTTTAGGAGAAACTCTGGTAACCATGGGTGATGGCCACTCGCGTGGTCATAATCATGCAAACAGTGGATTGAAAGTAAACATGCAAATGTCATACAAATGACATACAGGCTTGGTTGACTCGATTTAAGAGATTCTACACAATTATATAATTTAAATATAAAACAATCAATTCAAATCAAATCATAGAATCAATATAATGAAATCAAGACAAAACAATTTAGAAAATTTATTGAAATAATTAAGTCTTTAAATAAGAATCGGAGAAACAAAATATTATATAAGAAATTCAAAATCTCTAAAGAAATCTAAAAGAAACTAAGGATCTAATTATACCCAAAAAGTGAGACAAGAAACGAACAGCACTTCGACAGGACCTAGGACCTACACCGGTGCTGACAGTTGGCCCATCTGCTTAGCTTCTAGGAAAAAGCTAAGAAAACTACGATTACAAATAAATACTGACACAAATTCTAGACTAAAAAAATAAATGCCTAATAAGGCTCGAGTAAGTTGACTAAAAGAAAATAAAACTATACAAATAAAAGACTCGAGGCGAAAAATCGAATCAAAAAAGCAAAATTGACTACAAATCAATCGCGAGAACTCAAATCACAAGACTATACAAATCATATAGACAGATAGTGGATGACTGAACAGATGGAAATTTACATGAAAATTTAATAGCCCAAATATTTAATTAAAGTTATATATAATTTCAGAAAGAATTAGTCTTCATTTGAAATGGAGAGAGAAGTCTATCCCCAGTGGAGTCGCCAGAGCTACCGACCTTTATTTTAAACATATATTTAAATTTAATTTTAAAAATATCATCATTTTAATTTTAAAAAATATATGTAAAAGAAAGAAAGGTTATTTTTATATTTTATAAAGATAAGAGAAAGAAAGAGGAGGAGAGGAGGGAAGGAATTTTAAAATTTATTTTTATTTAAAATAAATTATATATTTATTTAATTATTTAAAATAATTTGCTTTATTTATAGTTTTGA